>NT_176936.1:903870-904687 GCF_000188095.3 Bombus impatiens
CCAGGGTTGCTCGATGACGACGCAGCGGGGGCCGCTTTACAACCCGCGGCTGCGCGGATACTGGGGTATCCCTCCCCTGTGCCGTAAACGATTTGTTGGTTCGTTTTACTGACCATAATTCGTAAGGAATCGCTGACGTCGTCAACAATGGTTTCCATCCTGGTGCCACTCACTCTTCCGCACCCTACCCCGGTCAAGGCTGGTGCAGGGTGACGGGGAGCCCCACAAGGTGAGGTGAGTGGTCTTGGCAGATACGGACTCACCGACCTCTCCGAGGTCCTACGCATCGAATTGGCAAACTGGCGGAGGCCAGAGGCGTCGACCAGCCACTACCCGACTATAGGAGAATATCAGATTCATCGGGGTTTCCCAGGGCGTGGCCCTACGCCCTGAGAACCCGTAGCCGCCTCGTGCTCCCCATATACAGGTGGTCTGAGAGAGTCTCAACCCCTTCGGCTACTCTCCAGCCTGAGACACGTCGGGAGGCATTGGGGGTACCCCATGTAATATCGACGACGGAGCACCCTCTCCACGCCACACATTAAGTAAGAGGACCCCGAGGCCCACAGCCCAGTCTGACAGCACCCGGCCACAAGCATCTGTTCTTGCGTTACCCCATTGCGAGGAGTAAGCATTAAAATCGTGACGTGAAAGGTATCGTCTCACGCAATCGCCAACCCCGTCCAGGAACTCCTCAAACGCGACCAATCCACTATTCGGGGAGACATATACGCCCACCACCACCATCCCAGCCCACTCGATCGCAGTATACCCCTTGCCCTGCTCGAGCAGGATCTCTGCGGCGGGTGTACGCGGT
>NT_176936.1:904692-905779 GCF_000188095.3 Bombus impatiens
GTGTACGCGGTGCTGACGTCCACGTCATAGCGACTAAGACTGGAGCGACTGGACCTGAAGGTCTCCGACCCAGTTAGGGGTGTTTAGTATATGATAGAGATCGGCTACCACTGCCAGGGCAACCTTGCTCTCCCTTATCCTCTGGAAGAGCAGATCTTGTGCCCGTTTCAATCGTCCCAAGTTGATCTGGAGCAGGCCCCGAATCCGGCTCATCTCTTTAGTTTTCGGCGGAACGCATGCCGCCCCTCCCATTCTGTGGGTGGTGAGCACACCAAGTGACTCACAGAGCGGGCACCTAGGCACGGAGGCAGGGCAGCGCTTGGCCTGATGACCGATATCTCCGCACCTGTAGTATAGGTGCCCCCGGTCTACCGTAGATCCGCAGGTCACTTACGTGTCCCAGCTCTAAGCATCTATAACATCTTACGGGCCTCTTCGGGATGGCTTCGACCCTCGCCATTGACCAGCCCACAAGAATTCTTGTCTTAGTTTCCGTGCTGTTGCTGTTGGGCGCCTTATCCAGACTGAACCAAGGCCACCTCTGGAGGTCCTGATGTCTCCTACTCGAATTTCCAGTGCCCTGCATCCTCCGGCCCTCGCCAGGGTGTCTCGAAGTTCCTCCTTCCCGACCAACATGTCGATCTTAGTTACCCTCAGCTCCGCCGTCCTTATTGGGGCCGCAACTTCCGCCGTGGTCGGATCCAGGGCTTGTGTCAACCGTGCTGCAAGCTCTCTTTGTCCCCGGGATCTTCTAGAAGAATGCTCGCAGTCATCGCCTTCTTGATTTTGACTCGTTCAGTACCGAATTCAGCTAGCGGAACTTTCTCTAGTCGTCGCCAGCACTTCGGCATACGATGTTTTCATCCCTTCGCTCAGCGTTAGGGTGGTTCCAGGCATTTCGGCAGCTCCTGGTCTCTTCGCATCCTTCTTCTTTTTCTTATGCTCGACTACCTTCCATTCACCACTCTTTTGCTCCTTCGAGGGTAATGATATTTGGGTGACATTGCCCTCATCCATGGTTGCCTTTCTCCGCCTTGTTTCCGTATTATGACGCCAGTCCTGTAGGCATCAGGCTTCCAGGGCCTTC
>NT_176936.1:905857-906854 GCF_000188095.3 Bombus impatiens
TGCCTCCCCCCCCCCCCCCGTCATCTTCCTTAGAGTGCCCCAGGTCTAAAGTAGAGGGATGACACCGTGCGTTCTCCTGAAGGACACACCCGCCCTTTCCTGATTGCTCTTTCCAGAGGACCTCGATCTCCTTCTCTAGTACCTCCACCCGCTTCTCTGCCATCCTGGCAGCTCCAGTGCCGTGGCAGCTCCAGTGCCGTAGGCGGGCCCCGTTCTCCTTGTCAGCTCCACCGTGCCCGCGGCAATGGAGCTTGCTGCCTCCTTTGAGGTCTTAATGTAGTTGTTTTTTAAGTTCGATAATGTTGTCGCCACCTTCATTATCTCCTCTACTCGCCGAATTAGTTCGGCTCCTATGTCCTCTGTTGAGAGTGTTCTCATCTCCAGGTCAGTTCCATAGATGTCTGGAGCTATGGGTGTCAGCTTCCCTTTTAGTTCCCCTGGATGTCTCTGATGAGGATGGGGCCCCATAGGCCATCAACTTTTCGACGTCCGAACTCGCACTTCCTTGCGAGTTTCCTGCCGTGGTGTTTCTTGCATCTGATTCGACGCTTGGAGCCATGACCAGATCCATGCCTTAACAGTCTGGTTTATCCATCCTATTTGCGATCCTCATGGATTTCCTGGTTATCTTTGAGGCAGGTTCCATTCCTTCCTCCATATCCTGCTTTCTACTAGTAGTATTCTCTTCGTTGGACGCGGGGGCCTTGTCTCTGTACACACGCAGATCCTATTCTTCGAGTAAGATGATTGCCAGATGTCGATGCGTCTCCGCAGTACATGTTCAGATAGCCCGAGGGCCCGTTATGAATCTTAAGATTTAGCCAACTAAAGTCCTTCAAACAGACAAGCAGTCTTTGTCCCAACTACGGGAAAATAGGGGAGACCTATTTTTCAACGAATGGCGTCTCCCATTAGCTACTTTCCCTCGAGGGCGGCTAGCATCTTTTTCTAATCACCGATATGGAGATTGACCAATTAGCAGCAACGCCAATTTCCC
>NT_176936.1:906961-908498 GCF_000188095.3 Bombus impatiens
GGGACGGGAAAGTCATTCTCTCTCGCGATCTCATCGACAAAAAGAGTAACCTCTTACGACCAGTGAATTTTGTGAGCACATTCATCTATCATCCCGTCGACGCGGATCCTATCGCTAGGATCATTGTCATGAGTTTCTCGAGTACCTAACTACCACGGTTACATGTCCGGCTCTATAATAATCGTATTTGCACTAGTCAATGACTTCTCTATTGCATAACGACAATGTGTAATCCAAATGAAGATTCGTTTCACGCCCGTAATCCTAATTCTACTCGTTTCACGCTCCTAACCCTAATCCTAATGTAAACCCGACATATATGTGTCGGAGCGTGAAACGAATCTTCATTTTGATTGGACATTGCGACCTAGAGCCGCTCCATTGCCGTCCCAACAGACCACGACTAGAAGGAGCGACAGCGCCAGGGGCAATGCCCCCCCCCCCCCCCATAACGCCAATTCAATAGGCAGGAATTATTAGGGCTGGCTCAAGCAAGAGGACGCAGGAAGGAATGCAAGAGAAGTTAATTCATAAGAGGTTCCTGGAGCACCCCTGTCATACGCGTAGGATGGTCATCATGGAGTTTTACTCGGTTGGAGTCCGAGACTACTCTGCTGTTACGCGATTATCAGAACAGCGGAGTGTCCATGAAGAGATTGGTCTTGTTGCGGAAAGAAGGCCGTCCGCTGGATTCGCCGTCCGCGTACAGGCCGGTATGCCTGCTCGAAGAGGTGGGCAAATTATTCGGAAGAATAATCGCTGCCCGTCTGGAGCCCCATATGTCGGAGCGGGTGCACGACAGCCAATATGGATTTCACCGAGGCCGCTCGACGGTGGACGCGGTGAGACGGGTGAGGTTCATGGCGGAAGACATGGTTTCCCGAGAAGGGGTGGCATTGGCGGTCTCCTTGGACGTCACGAACGCCTTCAAAACCATTCCCTGGGCCACGATAGTGGAGGCCCTGCAATATTTCGGGGTACCGGCATATCTCGTTGGAGTCATCCGGGCGTACCTGAGTGACAGGTGGATTATGTACAGCTGGAAGAACGGGGAAGAAAGAAGACCGGTCGAGCGTGGCATCCCGCAGGGTTCGGCGCTGGGACCCATACTGTGGATCACGGCCTACGACTCCGTCCTTCGATGTCCTATGTCCCAGGGCACAAGCATGGTATGCTATGCCGACGATACCTTGGTCCTAGCCGGGAGACGTTGGTGGAACGAGACCGTGAATCTTACGGAGGACGCCGTGGCATGCGCGATACACGCCATCCAAAGGCTCGGCCTGAGCGTGTCGCCGGCCAAATCCGAGGCCCTATGATTCTTCGAACACCGCCGCAGAGGAACCCCTCCGCCTGAACTATCCGTGACCATCAACGGAGAAGAGGTCCCGGTGAGACGCCAGATGAAGTACCTGAGTCTCACCATCGACAGCCAATGGACATTCGGACCGCACTTCAAGCTCTTGGTTCCAAGGGTGATAGTCGCAGCCAACGCTTTATGTGGCCTACTACCGAACATCGGCGGAGCAGGATTGGG
>NT_176936.1:909000-918005 GCF_000188095.3 Bombus impatiens
GACCTTTAGGATGACGTAGGTGCTCACTGGCGAGTATTCACTGGAGGAGTATTCGGCGAGTACTTATTAAGGATTCGACGAGAGTTCACCTCCATCTGTCACCACTGCGAGGAAAAGGAGGACACGGCGCAACACACGCTTGAGTTTGTCCAGCGTGGGCAGAACCGCGGCGCGACATCGGCGAGAGATTAGCCCTCGAAGACGTCGTTGAGGCCATGCTCAGGGGGCGCCAGGAGTTCATCGCCGTCCGCTCCTACTGTGAACAAGTGATGCTGGCGAAGGAGCGGGCGTAAAGAAACCGGGAAAGAACGTGCGATCCATCGAGAACGTCGCAACAGAGGGACTCCATACGCCGCAGGGGCGCGGCGCCGCCGCCGCCACCCTAGGAGCGTCAGACCAGGGAACGTGGCGTTAGAGGGTGTGGTCCCCCCTTTAGCTGCCCAACTCAGACAAAACTTTGCAAGAGAACCCAGGTGCTCCTCTACCAAAGCGTCAGGAAGACCACCGTGGAGTTTTAGTCGGTAAGAGTCCGACACTACTCTGTTGTTGCCCGCAACGGCAAGTGTCCATGAGTATTTCTCCACGTATAAAAAAAAAAAAAGACTAGCTGAACATGTACTGCGGAGATGCGTCGACATCTGGTAATCATTTTACCCGAAGAATAGGGTCTGTGCGTGGCGAGCCACGGAACAGAAACCGTTGGAATGTTTATTGTCGAGTGCCGCTATAACTATTTCTCTTTAAGGAGAGCTATACTATTACTCCATACCTCTGTTAGACAAAACGTTCATCCCTTGACCGTGTAACGTAAAATTGACACTTGGAATGTAAAAGAAAAGAAGGCTGAGTCATAACCTAACTATTAATTTTCTTTTATCGAACTTTATTATAAATTTGGCACTTACAAGAATAAAATGACACTGAACCGGAGAAAGGGGCTGTACAAGAACAGGAGCTAGAACAAGAACTGGCCGAGCTGGCTGAAGTCTCGGCTTATATACGTTTTAGTTTGAGGATGTTGAGGGGCTCGGTGTAGGTTATGATGTGGAAAAGTGTTCGAAGGTCGGGGGTCGATATCTTATCTTCGATGTGGACTAAGGTACGTCACAGCCTTGGTGTAGGCTACGATGATAAGGTGGTGATGTGTCCAAAGGAGTCCGAAGCTCGGGGATCGACGTCTTATCTCTGATGTAGGTTGAGATGTGATTGATGTCACATACCCCCCCTCCTTAGATTGATTTTGGTCCTCCAAAACCTTAGTATTTCTTCAGTATGGAGCGGTGGAATTGGACTCTGACTGGCTCGACTTGTACTCGTTCTTCTTCGTCGTGGTATATTATGCTTTTGCTATTTCAACCTGTGAAGATTGGCTGGTTAAATTTCGATCACGATTAATACAGATAATTTGTGAAGTTTGACTAAATGCCACAGTATCATGTGTTGAATCTTTTGTAGACTTCTCAACAGCCTGTGATATAGAATGAGTTAGTTGGTCTTTGAGTAATGATTTTATACTATTTTGTTGTTTTTTTATCGTTTGATTGTTATCCAGTTGTTCCTTTGATACTTGCATTTCTTTGTTTTGTTTAGCAACTTCTACAGCCTTTCCAGCATCTACAACTGTTTCTTTTTCAATGCATGTAATTTCTTCTTCAACCAGCACAACTGTGCTTTCTTCTATAGTTTGTGTTTTTGTGTTATTTAGTAAACTTTTCAATTCAATTTCCACAGTATCTGGAGCTTTAGATATCGACTGACTATCATCTTCTGCATTTTCAACACCCCAATCATCAAAGATATCCTGAATCACACTTCTTTTGTTAGTTATGCTCACTCTATCTGCTTCACTTATAGATTTATTCTTTCCTTCTGTATTAGCAACATGTACGACAATTTTATTATGAATAATTTTCTTTTCTACATTAATTTTATGGGAACTATCAAAACATTCAGTCTTGCCATTTCCATTTGTTGTTTCTTGTTCTACATTATATTTTGCATCAGTATTTCTACACTTTTCCTTTATGTCCTCTCCTTTAATATCAGTGCCTTCTTTAATACTTACATTTTTTTCTTTAATATCAATGTCACCTGCAGTTTCTAGATCATTAATTACTCCTGAAGTAATAGGTGTTATAGAATCGTTTCCTGTCTTCGTATGATTTAATACTTCCTTATCGTCTTTCTGGCTACAATTTTCAGAAACTTCTTGAGATTTCTCTTTTTTTTTTTTACATTGATCATCAATTTGTGGGTCCTTATTTATTATTTCTTCTACTTCATTAATCGCGGCATTCTTTATGCTCTCTGTCTCACTACTTTACTTTCAAATTTTTTATTTAAATCTGTTACATCACATTTATTTACTACTAAAACATCTGGAATTATATTATCTGTACATTCTTGTGACTTATTTTCTTGGTTTTCTGGAATATCCTTCACATTCTTTACAATATCAGTCGTTGATTCTGATATTAATGAAGAAGATACATCTACTTTTATGATTCTTTTATGATTTTACTTTATTAATGTCACTGTGCACTTCATCTAATTGTTCCATGGTAAAATATCAAGATTGTTACAGTTACTTAAGAAGTCATGGATTGTTCATTTAAATATTTACAGCACTTTTCCATCAATATAAGCCATTATGGCAGTTTGACATTCTACAGAACACCAATGCTGTATCAGTTTATATTTTTCTTCATCATGAAGTTTTATTATATCACCTAATTCTTCCTGATGTTTTTTCTCTTTTCTTTTTTTTTCAAAATAAGAGCGTGTTTTCTATGTGAATCTTCTAATTCTTGGTACGCTTCGCGTAAGCGATTATTAACACCTTTGGAAAGTTTTTGAACGTTTTCCAGTTCTTTTCTAAGAAAATTATTTTGTTCGTCCATATCTTTTACTTTACCTTCAATTTCTACCCTACGCAATATTGAAAATTCATTTTCATTAACAAGAATCATTTTTTTCTTTTTCAAAATCGAGTTTCAATTTATTAGTTTCTTCTTCGTATTTATATCTAAGATCAACCACTTTTTTTCGAAACATTTTCAACAACTTTTTCATATTCACCCTTTAGTTCGTTTAATTCACATTGAAGAGCAGATAGCTGTCCTTGCAATTCAAGAACTACATTTTGTTGCTTTTGCAACTTTAGCTCCAATTTGTCACGTTCCTCCATTAAATTACTAACACATGAAGTAAGTTTGGCCTTTCCTTGTTCCAGCAAGCCAACTTCATATTTGTGACTTATGTTATCTTTTCTAATTTTATTGTTAGTTCTTCAATTTGTATTTCAAGAGATTGATCTCTTTTCACGTTTATGTGTTTTTTATCTGCCAATTCATATTCTAACGCTGCTATTCTTTTCGAGAAGTGCGCGATACGATTTCTAAGATCACCTTCCATAGCTTTTCTTGCTTTAATTTCGCGTTCTTACTTCTCTGGAACTTCCAAAAGCTGAGAACGAAGGCGCTTCACTTCGGTTTGATGCTTTTCGTCGTAACCATATAAAATTTCTTGTTATAAATTATTTCTACGTCCTTTTGCTGTTGCTCTTTTACTTCTGTTTGTTTTTTTTTATGTAACTCGTCGAGTTACAATTCTAATTTCTGCACTTCCTCTTTCATGTCCTCGATGTGCTTCTCGAGCTCTTGTGTCGTCCTGTCTTTGTTGGAACATTCTACTTGAAGATCAGCGAGTTAATGCTCGAGATCGTAATTCAATTTTTGGTTGTTGGCAGTAATAAGCCCACGTGACTTCACTTTTGAACTTGATCTTGTTTGGTCTCGATTGTGTTTTCGTGGTGCTTGTGGTGTTCTAAAAGCAATCGCCACATCGCTTGCATTTTTGCATTGCACATTGATACATTGCACTCTGCACTAGCAATGCTTTTGATATCATGAAATCTCTCTAACTTTTCAGTAACAAAACCTTTTATTTTATTATCTAATTTTGGATAATGCGCCCCTGGTGGAGGTACATTACGTGTTCTCTTTTCCTTTACTATGCACACGTTTTCCTTCTGCTCTCAATTTTTCTATCATCTTGTGCTATTGTTCTATTGCCTCATCTTCGCATATAAATCCTGTTCGAGTTGATTGATTTTATCTTTTAGTTGAAATACATGCTTAATTCTTTGTCTGTGATCATGATGAACCACCTCAGCGTATTTTTTTTATGGATTTCTTGATAATCTTTTAGAAGTTGCTCGTTATATTTGGAAAGCTTTTTCACTTTATCTTCAGCTGTTTCTCGACGAGATTTTTCTTCTTCAAGTTTTTCTGTAATCGTTTTTTCTAAACTTCTCCATTTATTCTGTTCTTCTTCGAGTAATTCATTACGTTTCGGTATCTGGCTATCCTTTTCTTTAGAAACATTTAATTTTATCAGAAAGTTCTCCTATTTTCAAACTTGCTTCATTTAAGGTAACTTTATGAATTTCCGATTGATGCTCTAACATTTGATTTAAGTCTTCTATTGCTGTTTCACGTTCTTTCAGCTGTTTCTAAATTTTCCAATGCTTTTTGTTTATTAATTATTTCAGACTTGTCTTCGATTAATTTCGTCTTTAAAGCGCTTCGCAAAATTTTGTTTGTATTTAACTGTCTTGGTTGATTGTAAACAATTTCTTCAAATTTTGACGAAGTAGCAGACTTTACAGCAACATTATAACTATTGTGCCGTTTACCACTATCTAACATAGATGGAGATAGACTTTTGTCATCTTTATTTTCTAAAGACTTCTCTTGTGTATTAGCATCTAAATCTCTCGACATAAAATCTGCTGAAGTTTTTGATTCTGCACTGTCACAAGCATTTCTCGCTGTCATCATTTGATCTTCTTCTATAAGCAAATTTTCATTACTGTAAGCATTATCTTTTGCTTTTTGTACGGATTCTAATGATATATTTTGTTCAACGTTGTCTGCTGATTTTGTATCATTTTCAGCACTTGATTTATTAACTGCTTCTAATTCCTTCATTTCAATTTTGTTTTCTTTATTTGCATCATCGTCCAAAATATTTCTTATTGAAATATTATCCTTCTTGTTATGATCTTTCTCTGTTTCTCCTAAACTTTTACTTCTTTTTATCAAACCATTCTTGTAAATCTTGAGCATCTTGTGACGAAGATTGTGACAAATCATTATACAATGCTGCAATATCTTCTTTCCTTCGTTTCGAAGACTCTTGCTGGTGTTCTGTCAAGCTATTGGCGTCAAACATTAAGTCTGTTTTGATGAAAATATAATCCTGTGAATCGGTGTCAATTGATACTTTCTTTTCATAAGAATTTTCTACATTAGACTGCAATTCTTTTGAAAATTCTTTCAAAACCATCTCTTCATTTTCTACAGTAACGTCTTTTTTCTCCAAGCTTTTGTTCAAACTAAACTATCCTAACAGTTGCTTCTTTAATAGTTTCTTGACTTCCAATTCCTAACTTCATTTCGGCAATTGTTTTTCTTAGTAGTGCGATTTCTTTATCGAGGAGTTGACTCTCTTCGCTTGCTTGTTTCGTCATAGTGTCTATGCGTATTTATGTTTGCGCGTTTTCCTCTCGTAGTTTGTTTAGCATTTTGATAATTTGTCTCAGTTCGTCTTTACCTGTGCATGTTTTATCTTTCGACATCATTCTAAATGTTTCTAACTCTTCGTCTGAGTCTTGTTCAAAGTTAGATCGTCTGTCTCCATATGTAGAAAATGAATCTAGCGTTTACCTTGATTTGTTAGTTTCCGTAGATGATCCAGTTCCAAAGGCCTTCTGGGTTCGTGGATTGGGAATTCATCGTCGAGGATGACCGTAGTCCAAGTTAGTCCTTCCCGTAGGTATGAATGTTCTTGTTTTCCAAACGAAGCGATGTTCCACAATCCTGGGATTTAGCGTCCGTAGATGCTTTATGCCTTATGGGTATTTCCTCGGGATTCGTTGATAGTTACTTCGTTGTTGCGGATAACTGTAGTTCCAAATAATTCTATCTTCCGTAGATGATGAATGTCTATTGGTTTCCAAACAAACAATTTTCACTATCCTGGCAGGATCGCCAAAATGTAACATAAAATTGACACTTGGATTACAAAAGAAAAGAAGGCCGAGTCGTAACCTAACTATTAATTTTCTTTTATAGAACTGTATCATAAATTTAGCATTTGAAAGAATAGAATGACACTGAACCGGAGAAAAGGGCTGTACAAGAACTGCCAGAGCTGGCTGAAGTCTCGGCTTATATGCGTTTTGGTTTGAGAATGTTGAGGGGCTCGGTGTAGGTAATGATGAGGAAAAGTGTCCGAAGGTCGAGGGTCGATATCCTATCTTCGATGTGGAGTAAGGAGCATCACAGCCTTGGTGTAGGCTATGATGATAAGGTGGTGATGTGTTCAAAGAAGTCCGAAGCTCGGGGGTCGATGTCTTATCTCTTATGTAGGTTAAGATGTGATTGATGTCACAACCGCGGCTACATTCGGCGACTGGTTGTCACTTCGAGCCCAAGCTCGTTATCACAAATCTCGAACAAATACAATCGGATTGAGTGACGACAATTGCAATTAATTGTAATTAAGCAATTACGGCTATGGTAGAATCTAGAATAAAGTGTTAAGGGATTTTCCCAAAATTCCAAAGGGAAGGTTTTGGTGTCCTTTCATCTCCGACATATATATATATGTCAGATTTACATTAGCATTAGGGTTAGGGGCGTGAAACGAATCTTCGTTTGGATTACACATTGTCGTTATGCAATAGAGAAGACATTGACTAGTGCAAATACGATTATTATAGAATTGGACAAGTAACCGTGGTAATTAGATACTCGAGAAGCTAATGACAATGATTCTAGGTTCAATAACGAATCCGCGATCAACGGGATGATAGATGTACGTGCTCACAAAATCTAAGTCGGACTCTTTGTTAATAAAACACGTAATATTCACTGATCGTAAGGCGTTACTCTATTCGTCGAGGGGATCGCAAGAAAGAATGAGTTTCCGTCCCGATGATGCCACAGAGGAAAACTATAATGGGGTGTATCTAAGGACACGAGATCATCGGATTCGTCGAGAAAAGCCTTCGTTCAGAAAGTAAGGGAAATTGGCGTTGCTGCTAGTTGGTCAATCTCCATATCGGTGGTTAGAAAAAGATGCTAGCCGCCCTCGAGGGAAAGTTGCTAGTGAACGTAGCCCCGAACATGGGATGAACGCTTTGTCTAACAAAGGCATGGAATAATTCCATAGCTCTCTTTAAAAAGGAAATAGTTGTTACAATCGACAGTAAACATTCCAACGGTCTCTGTCCCGTAGCTCGCCAGACGCAGACCCTATTTTTCGAACAAGATGATTGCCAGATGTCGATGCGTCTCCGCAGTACATGTTCAGCTAGCCTGAGGGCCCGTCATAAATCTTAGGATTTAGTTGACTAAAGTCCTTCAAACAAACAGTCTTTATCCCAGCTACGGGAAAATAGGAGAGACCTATTTCTCAACGAACGGCGTCTCCCACTAGCTACTTTCCCTCGAGGGCGGCTAGCATCTCTTTCTAGCCACCGATATGGAGATTGACTAATTAGCAGCAACGCCAAATTTCCTCACCTTCTGAACAAAGGGTAACCTCGACGAATCCGTTGATCTCGTGTCCTCAGACACACCCTATCATAGTTTTCCTCTGCAGCATCATCGCAACAGAAAGTCATTCTCTCGTGAGGTCGTATTAGCGAGTTACTACGAAGAATAGGGTCTGCGTGCGGCGAGCCATAGGACAGAAACCGTTTACTGTCGCGTGCTGCCACAAATATTTCTTTTAAGGAGAGCTATAGAATTACTCCATACCTTTGTTAGACAAAGCGTTCATCCCTTGACCGCGGCTACGTTCGGCGGCTGACTATCGCCTCGAGCCCAAGCTCATTATCACAAATTTCGAACAATTACAATCGGATTGAATAACTACAATTGTTTAATTACAGCTGTGGTAGACTCTAGATTACAATGTTGCGGGATTATCCAAAATTCCAAAGGCTCCGGTATTCTTTCATCTCCGACATATACAATTGTATGTATATTGAAATTCAGTTTGTTAAATTCAATTATTATTATCTAAAGAATTGATATTAATTTGATAGTATAAAATTTGATCAGGAAGTAAAAAGAACATTAATAGTCGAAATACTTTCGTGTACTATTATACGTAGTTCGATAGTTTACATTTCACGGGGTCCCGTGTTGCACCCGCGCTGGTTTCGTTCCTGTTTCCGACATATACATAAGTGTAGCGTCAGTGATTCGCGTGACGCGACCTAACCTTCAACAGGGCTACTATACAAGCTCAAAAAGATCCTACCTCACCCCTACTACTCCATCCTAAAATCCTACCTAACCAACAGACAATTCATGGTTAAATGCCTAGACGCCACTTCCGCAACATTCCCAATAGAAGCCGGCATACCCCAAGGTAGTGTCCTCGGTCCCCTACTGTACTCCATCTACACTGCCGATCTACCTGTATCAAACGATATAACAATAGCGACATTTGCAGACGACACAGCGCTATTAGCTACCTACGCAGACCCGGTAATACCCTCATCCACTCTCCAGCGAAGTCTCGACTCCATGGAAAAGTGGTTCCACAAATGGGGCTTCAAAATTAACGAAAAGAAATCTTCACATGTAACCTTCACGCTCCGGAAACAAACCTGCCCCCAGGTCACCATCAACAATGCAACAGTTCCTAGCAGGGACACAGTCCGATACCTGGGCATGACCCTGGACAGGAGACTAACGTGGAAGACACACATCTCAGATAAAACGAAGCAACTTAAGGACAAACTAAAAAAACTTTATTGGCTCACGGGCCGACGCTCCAAACTAAACATACAGAATAAAATTACCCTCTACAAGACCGTAATAAAACCTGTCTGGACCTACGGAATCCAACTATGGGGAACAGCTAGTAACTCCAACATCGAAATACTACAAAGATTCCAATCGAAAACGCTAAGAGCCTTAATA
>NT_176936.1:919168-934004 GCF_000188095.3 Bombus impatiens
AAAAAAAAAAAACCTAACCTTCAACGTTTGTTTTTCTCCATTTATGTGTTGTGTGTTCGTTTGAATGAAAATGTCACGAATGTTGCAACAAAAACCACGGTAAACAGAAGAAGAATACGGGAGTAAAAAAAATTCCAGACTGCAGTAGAATGCCCCATTGTCCAACAGGGTTTCGTTCCATGGTATTTCAACGAGGTAAGCCGCCTCTTTCCAACCAATTAATTTGCGTCCAACACCATTTTAACTTCCTATACTCGGAGAAAATATCGTTCTTTTGTATTTTTTAACTCTGTTCTATATATAAATTTGCCGCGATGGGTCGTTTCTACAGATCTTATAAAAGCGTTGCGTGAAATGTTAATCGTATATAAGCTAGAAACATTTGCACTAATTTCATAGAGGAACGTAGTTGGTACTTTACGGGCCCCATGTTGTATGCTTGTTACATGAACTTTCCAAATATCTTACAGTTAAATGGTTGGATTACTTATTAGAATAAGTAACACAACATTGTTTTTGATTTATTGTTAATGAATTTATAGAAGCAGATTGTTGGACATATATACACTATCGCTCAAAAGTATCCCAACATTTGATTACAATCAAATTGATAGTATGTGCCGATACATAATGATTACGATCTGTATTATTATCTTATTCCTATGATGTGGTTTTAACAAAGGTCGTAACAAAACGGTCAGAAAAAATTCTTTATTCCCAGAATCTGTAGCCTCTAAGAAACGAATTACATAAACAAGTTTCTTCCATACTTATACAAAGACTACTATTATATTAATTCAAGCAGTAACGTTTAGGAAATTTTAATAAAAATCGGGTACATATATTAATACCAATGGTATGTATATTAATTTCTTGCACTTATAAAAAATAAATTTGAATTAATATATCTTATAACACTTTATTTTAGAAAATGATCCTAATTTTCCTGATCCTAACTTTTCGACACTTTGATGCTCCCTATTTTTTAAATTGTCCAACGTTTTAGCATTTTATACATAACCACTTGATATCTTTCATCCTTGAACTGTTTCATCAGCTACGATTCTCCGATACCCTGAGTTCTCGCTTTTCACTTCTGAGCTTTTACCTTAATTTCGGTACTTGAAAATCTTGACTTTTATCTTTTTAACAGCTTTGGCTCGATCTTCTGCTATTTCAACATCGATTTTAATTCGAATTCTTCTTCTAGGCCGTTTTAATTTCGCTTTACTTTGTCTTGTTTATTCCAAATTTTTACGCAAACATACAAACTCTGCTTTCTTTTCCGTTGCGATCATAAAGAACCATATACTTCTTAATTAATTTTTTGCAAAGACGAAGTAATACTTGAAACATATAAACAAATGGACACGCGAGTTCCAACTTATGCATTATTATAAACAGTTAACCAACAAAATCTCATTTTACAACGTTTGTTTCCGAGTTCTAGTTACCCTAACAAACCGTTAGACCAAATTTCTCGATATTGACTATTCGATTGACCATCTACTCTCCATTTCCTGTTATTTCACGGTGTTGTTTCTCAATAAATACACAATACCGACCAGCTTCGTCTCTGTAATTCAAAATACATTTTCTTTCAGGAGAAGGGGGGAAAAGCATCAGTTCACGGATCGATAACTTCTATTAAAGGCCGTGACCAGGTTGGTGGATTTAAAGAAACCTTATCTCCGCTGGTCATCCTTTCCAGTGATTTATAATAATTAAGCGTGCCACGATCGTATTTATAGTCGCGTTTTCGCGGCTGTTTCGATGGTTTCTGCGATACTAACAATCGATTGCTTCCGAGTAATCACAGAATTTCAGGGAAATAATTAGCATGCATAATTTTAAAAAAAGTTTAGAAAAGTCATTTGCTTGTATTTGTAATAACGTGAAAATTACTATCTTTTTGTGGCATCGTCAAACTATGATGCGAAATTATCGAAATACGTAACGATAAGTCGTATCTCATTATAGTGCTTCAAGATTGTTTATAAAAAGATACACGAGAGAATTATAATATGGTTAAAAATGTTCATTATATTTTAGTTACAAAATCACCGCACATCAGCGATAATTCCGCATGGACAACGACTGAAAGATATTTTAAAGTACCAACTTCAAGTATCGTTCTTGTTTCTCTCTGCTCATTCTGTGTTCATCCATATTTCGCGAATTTTCTTATGTTACACGAGTTTCGGACCAAACACCTCGAAATCCTCGGTTGCTCGGTTATTCCGTAGTCGTCCACGAAACTCCAAATTAAAGCGGTTTCAACGCATCGAACAACGTAGTTGGCGTGTCACTGTCTATTCCGTACAACGTATTTCCGCGTATCGTTGCCTCCGTCAAACGTTCGCGCCGCGAAAATTACACATAATGACTTTCGCGCAATCATAACTGCTTTCCTCACCGTCTCACCGCTTCTTGCAATTTTCGCGACGCGATTCGACGAATGTCGCTGCAACCTTCTTTTTAGGAACAAGCGTCGAAGTTGTGAATTTTCTTTGACGCGTTTCTTCAATTATTTAAGGGACGCTGATATTTGTCGGGTGGAATCTGTAGTCATTTTTCATATTAAAATTTAGGATACAGTCAATATTGATTGTCCTTGCAATCGAGATTGGTTCTAATGATTCAATGTTAATTTCCAATTGCCGTAATGGCGAGATGGATTACTCTATGTTTTACTCCAAACAGACGGTCACTTGTTTGTGATTTGATATACATTGTATTACGATAATTTAACGAAATCTTGAAATTACGTGAAAAATTTCTCAAGTTGCTTCGCGATGTAATGAGGCAATCGCGTTACGTTAACTGCCTTTTATAATAATTTGAGGAGATTTGAACGCGTCTTGAGAAATTCAGTAATCACGATAATATCGTTACGACTGTCTCAATTTACTGAAACAATGGAATTATCATTCTGAATTCATCATTAACAGGGATATTATATGTATTTTCGCGGGTGAACCCGGGGAAATTTCATTTAAGCCCCGAATATTCGAAATATTTCCTACGATGATGTAGAAATTTTAAACGCGTAGACACGAACAAGGTAAAGAAAAAGAGGGTAGTTAACTAAATAAAATTAAAACAGCGTAATAACTCTGTCAGAGGTTTGTTTCCTAAAAGGCTGATGATCGCAACGACTCGCGACGTAAATAAATTCGCCAGTGGATTATGTTTTCGAGTTTTATTCCGTGTAATTAAGCCAGCCTCTCAAAAAATGAGCACGCGAGACAATTAAGGAAGTCGCGCGAAGGCATAAGAAGGCGGTGGCGTTAGTTAAAAGAATCGCAAACACGTTTCAGTCTTATGACGAACCTGATTGCCTGCCTTAACAGTCAGCAGGAACAATGCAGGAGTAACAAAAGCCTGGTCAGCGTCTTTCTCATAAATCTCGCTCATACGGAAACGAGAAAATCAGAAATGTTTTATTAGGGGTCACTGCAACTATCGTAATGCTTTGTTCCTTTAAATCAACCGTGAAATTTCTTCACAATTAACTCAGTTAGAGTTACAAGTAATGTGTGCGTTTCAGGGCCCGACCTTTTGGTCGACCGCACCATTTACCCCGAATAAGAACTCGTACTGGCTTCGCTGGCTTCTAGGTGTTCGTTTTCATTCTCGTCTACTCTTTTACGCTCTCCACCTGGGAAACCACGCGCATAGATGGGCGGCGCGCGACTTGGAAAAACCCTACCCTCCCCTTGCGGCTCATTGGACAAGTTGAACCTACCCTTTCGGGCGGCAGCTCGCTTAGCCGACTATGCATGCATCGTGTCGCGTCGTTACCAGCAGGGGTCACGAGGAGGCGGAGCTGCCAGCATATAGCTCGGTTCCAGCAGGTTGACTCTCCAGCCGATTATCCCTGCACCGTCTCAGCACCTATTTGTTGGATACCCATGGTCGCAGATTTCATCTCCGGCCCACACGTTTTGTGTTTTGCACAATTAATCTTTGACGTCTTTGAGTAATTATTCTTAATAATAAAAATGCTCGATTTAAATACTTGAAAAATAAATGAGAAGGCCTTTGTATAAATGCGTTAAACACAATAATTTCAACTTCTCGTAATTGTTAATTTAATAATTTCGACAAAACGAACGCGGCTCGTTATTTCCTCGAACATCGATGGTTTCTTAATATCCAACGATACACTCAAGGAGGATAGAATTCAAATAACAAGTTCATTTTGTTGCATTTTGGACGTTACTTGGCGCGTGAATTGGAATGTCCCGTGTCGTACGTTGGAAATGCGAAGATCAAATTACGTTCTTCCTGTCTCGTAAACTTGAGGATTGGATGATGAAATAAAATAGCTGAGTCGTAACACAACTATTTATTTTGTTTCAATTAAACTTCATTATGAATTAACATAAATCACAATTCATTCCAATCACGTTATGTAAAACTTTAGTTACACTGATACGTTAAGTACGCGACTGTTATAAGGGTAGAGACCGGTAAAAATATGTTGACTATTCTAAGTGTTGAGGTTATTCGATGTGTAAACAGAGAAAACACGTGGATAAATTGTAAGGCAGAAAATATATTTAAATAGAAGTGTAATAAGCAAGAATACAATTTGAGCTGGTCCAGATCCGCACGCTAGCTGTGTTACCCAATAACTGAAAACCCCGAAGCCAATGTCGCCTGTCTACTGTTTATGGCCTGACATCGTCGCAATCTTTTGTCTACGCGCTGTCAATGGCTTCAGTGCTCGAGAAAACTAAAAAGACCAGATGTAGAGTTTTCTTAGAAGTGGTAACCACTTCAACACTAAGGATACAGAATAAGTGTGTTTTACTGACGATACTGTGTCTGAGGAAAGCTAGGGGTAGGTGTGTCTAAGGACACGGGACTATCGAATTTGTTAATGACAATTTTGGTTAAGGAAGTGAGGGCAGTAGACACCGTCTCCGATTGGATAATAAGACGGTTGGTGGACCAGGAGGGGTTTCAACCGCCCTCGTGAAAAAGTTGCTAACGGAACATACCGGACGTGAGGAAAACCAACTTTCAATGTTAACCCGTAGTAGACAATAAACGTAAAAGGAAATCTAAGACAAGAGATACTCGCTTTGTCTGAAGGACCTTAACTATGAAAATTCCAAGACCCCTGGTGGGTACTGAAGACTATTTTAGGGTACATGCCAAGGATGTGTAGACATCTGGATGCCATCCTGCCCGCGGTGTGTGGCCTGGTCTCTGATGTGAATTGACGTTACATTCCCGTAATTGGACAAATTGTGAATGTAAACAACTAAATAAAAAAAAAGCATTCCCGTGGTCTTCAAATTCTGTCATTCTGAAATTTGATCTTTGCGCGCTTGGAAATTAGCATTCAAATAAGTAACGAAGCCGCGTTTTCCTTAGCGGCATTGATATACTACATCGATTATATTACATGTATGGTTTGCCTATACGTTATTTCCAGTCGTCTCGATGTTTCTCGTGTGAAGCGTTTCGTTGAACGGGCCCTGCAATAACGGCTTGTAATTCAGTCCTCCTGAACGGGTTCGAGAGCTCGAGCTCATGCTTGTGACGTACGTGCCACGAAATATTATACGTATAAACGATACCGGTACATCGCTTGGTCCTGTTCTCCATTTTTACGGGCTGTTGGTGCTGCTTCTCCTCGTGCCACTTTATAGCCCAGTTCGAGCTCTAACTATGTGAGCTTCAGGTCGATATGAAAATCTCGTTGTAACCTACAGGTTCGAATAAGGCAGATAGGTTTTGGTGTACGTGGTGGTTGGGTATTGTTATTTGTTTGAAGTTCGCTTACCTGAGAAATAGTGAAAGTGGATTTCTTCCAAAATAAAAAAGAAAACGATGTAGATGGAAACGTGGGTGAAATTTGAAATCACTTCTCGAAAATGTCGCGCTCGAAATAATTCGAAAATTTCGACGAAACTTTGCTGCAATTCCTCCTCTTCTTCCAAATTCATCCGCCTTTTGTCCAGACTCCACTACGAATCATCACTACGCATCATTCAGGAAGCATTTAATAATTCGCTTTTAAATCGTACAAAAACGAGCTCGTTCATGTACATTCTTGTAGACTGTTTATCATACCAGAGGAAACTGCAAGAGCGATAACGATGTAATCATTTACTTTATCAGGTTAGAACCTGCCTCGTAAAATTGTTAGAACGAAGATCGCATCGATTTCGGGCAATTTGAACAATCGGCTGGAATTCGAAGCGTACGACAGTGCAGCTCTGAAAAGTTTAGATCAGTCTTGCGATTCAGGCACGAGATACGCAGTGGAGAATATGCGATATAATTATTAAGCGGAGGAGAATTTTATCAAGAGAAGTTGTTTTAAGAAATAAATGCAAGTATAGAATTCTAGTAATGGAAATTATTAAAAGAGATTAGCATGGTTATTATTATTAGGATACTATACAGGAAGATTATTGGCAGCAATTACCACGAATATTGAATTTTATTAACAGACCTTACTAGAGGAATTTTCTTACGAATGTAGATTTTTATCAGTAGAAAGATTAAGAAGAAATTATCAGATGAAAAATTAAATCATAGACATTACAGAGTAACCTCTAAATTGAAAAGATACGAAGAATCTACCATCTTTCCCCCTCCAAACTTCGATGTAGCATTTCACACGCGCAAGTCTAATGTTTTCTTTCTTCGTCGTTCATTTATCGCAAGGATTTTCATTTTTAATACCAGCCGCTGCGTATTTCGTTCTTAAAATCGATAGGAACGCCACGATTTAGCTCGTTAAACTTATCTTACAAAGTATCCTATAAAATCTTATAAGGGACGGAGTGAAAGTTATCCTATGGAAGGATCTCGAGGGGATTTATTTTCCGAGGACGTGCTCGACGATGTAGCTAGCTAAATTGCCAGCCTGAATTCACTGTAAGAAGACTTTATTATCTTGATGATGCTAATTCATCCACAGTAGGACCTTATTGTCAAAGCAGGACCGTAGAATCAACAGCGATTCGTTACATTGCTCTGTTTCCCCTCTCTCGTGGCCTCTATGCCACGTCGTTCTTTAGCTCGCGAGTAGTAAAATCTTTTTCGGCGGAGAATCCTGCGAAGAAGAAACTGCGCCTTCTCTCTAGAGATTCCCTTTTTTTGAAGAAATATCTTAATCGGTAGGTTCGTATTTTATAATTCATTTGCAACGCGTTATCGACCAAAAAACTGGGTAAATTTCGCGACAAAATGGCAATCTGGTTTGAGCGTCTATTATGCGCCATGAACTCGCAGACGCGTTCTTCAGCTTTTCTGCAACGAAAAACGAGCGACCCGATCACGCTTACGATCAGATACAGTTTCTCTGTCGGTGCTGAATTGTCGTACGCATCATCGTAAACGATTCATCCATAATCTCGCTACTGTAATTCAGTAAAGTGCTCGTAAAACCGCGGTTATTCGATAGTGGAATCTTCTGGGAGAATGTTTTCGACGTTCGAAAAGCGTGAAAGCACGGCAGACCGCGCTTCGTCAAAAGCAACTAACTGGTCAAAACGAACGAATAGACCACGCCGAATAGCAGGAGGAGTAGGAAGGATTAGAAGAAAGTGATTGGCAACTGATAGTTCATACTGTCACTGTTCCCCAAACCACCCCTGAAGACCAGTGTGTTTACAACCACATCAGGATAGCGCTTTATTCGATGCTCTGGTGAAAACTCGTTCTTTGAATTATCCGTCTTCTGTCATCCTCTTCACGGATTAAGCGTATCCCACGGGATAAAGATCCTTGCAGTTCGCCACGAATCCAGTGTCACTACTACCACCAAGCAAGAAAAATTTCTCTACCCCCATAAGCAAACCCAGATCGGATCTCTTTCGTGCAAACTTGACATCAAACACGAACATCGGTTCCCCGTTCGACTAGCAACTCGGTAATTGAGAGAGAGGTATTTGGTTTTCTGCTCTAATTAGGGCACATAGGTTCGGGGAAGTTAACGAACATCGACACTTCCATTCCGTTTTTGTTCATCGCTCTTGGTCAGTCGATCTTCCAGATTTCGCTACTTACGTTGAAAAATTTGATCCGTGCAGCCATTGACTTGCGGTCAATTTTCCTCGTTAATTGGATCACCTGGACTTGCACGCGTTTACGAGAAAGATATAAAGGTACACACACACACATACATACACACAGATAATATATATGACGTGGAAAATCGAAGAATGCTTGTAGAAAATACTCAAAAATTTCGACTTTCTGTTGGAAAATCTTCCACGTTTCAATGGCAACACTATAGCATGGAACTTGAGTGGAATTTCCCTTTCCCTCTATAGAGAAAAACGTAAACGCTAATAAACGTCAGTTGCTACATCTAAATTTCTTTCTTCACGTAGTGTGGATTACGTTGATGCAGAAATTTTCTTTCCCTCCTGAAGAACTCGTTTCTCGCAACGCTCACACTGTTTTCCACGAGCATTCTTCCATATAAGACGTACAGAACGTGGAAATGTATTATAATAGTAAGAATATTTAGTAAGTGAAACAATTATTTAGTTTCCATTTTTTAAATTGCATTTGTTAAATACGAATTTCGTTGCGTACTATTCTGTTAGGTATCACGTTTAAGGTGAATTCTCTTGGCATTTTTACGAAAATCCTCGCAATCAGAGCTGCAGGATCCACTGCAGATGTCCGCTTCTAATTTCCCTACTTCAAACAAGCTCGCGAGTCGGTGATTTTTACCACAATTATGGTATTCTCTTCCAGTTGAAAGCAGAGCGATGGTGCGACGATAAGAGACACCACATTCTGC
This sequence comes from Bombus impatiens, assembly GCF_000188095.3. Lineage (NCBI taxonomy): Eukaryota > Metazoa > Arthropoda > Insecta > Hymenoptera > Apidae > Bombus > Bombus impatiens. The sequence goes on from NT_176936.1 coordinate 927,951, forward strand.
TCGGAACGCTCGGACCACCGTGTAATTTGAATATCTCGCGATAGTAGAGATCTTAACGCACGTCTTAATATAAATACTGCGGGAATTTTCTGCAACGGACATCGATTTGCGTTGATAAGCCTCTCGAAAAAACAGTAATTAACAGTAGCCTGCGGAAATATTCGAATAAGGTATTTGTAGAAATCTTTCATTAATATACTATTGACGAGATGTCATTTACATTGTAACGAGGCTCGATTATCATAGTCGTATTGATAAATTTTTAAACAAATTTAGAGACGTACATAGAGGCTGTCAGATATTTAACGAAAGTACATCTTTCGCGAGAATCAGCAAAATTGTTGTGCAATTTATTTGGACAATTTGAACAGTATCGGTAAGCCCGAGATCTTCTACGCCAATCGTATGTTTCAGATCGCTATTAACGATTTATGTTTACCAGACTTTTTACGATTATAATTTTCATTAATTCTATATTTGTAGTAAACCAAAGATGAGAATATTTGATACCGCCACTGGTCCCACGTATCCTCCTCGGCGGTTCCCAGGTCATCTGGGACGGCCTATTCGGGAATATCTCCGCTTGAGTATCAACGCCCGGAGCTCCCGCAGAGGAGACGCGGCCAGAATCGTCGACACGCGGGACACCGTTCGGTATCCTCTGACGATTCTGATGGCGGTCAGCCTGTGCAGCGTCTTTAGGAGCAGGACGCTACGGCGACTCGCCATCAGATCGTCCACTCATACCGGGGCCCCGTACATCACTCGAGACCGAACGACGCCCTCGTATAGTTGGCGCACCGCGACTCCCACCCCGCTGATGTTCGACAGCAGGCCGTACAAGGCGTTGGCCCTCAGGACCAGGGAGTCGAAGTGCGGCCCGAGCTTCCACTGGCTGTCGATGATGAGATCCAGATACTTCATCCGAGATCCCACTTCAACAGCTTTCGCTCCTCTAGCTGTACGAGCACCAACCTCGGAACCGCTTTACGGCATTACTTCAGGATTGGGCTTTACATTCGTACTTCTCTCTTCGCACTTCTCTGGAGTCATTCTTGATAAAATTATTTTCCTGCTCCAAACCTGTAACTTTGTTCAATTGTCTTCTTTTTTCACTATACACAAAATTAAGTTGTCTGTCGTCAGTGGTGTGCCGACGTAGTTCTCCATTTCAGCCCTCTCTTGTATCCATCTAGGGCAGTGGAACAGCGCATGCTCGGTGTCGTCACCTTCACTATTGTAGTCCCAACATCTAGTGTGGTCCTCCTTATTAATCGTGTTACGGTGCTCCACTTTTTACCTGATGGAGTATTAACCATAAGGAACGTCTTGAATTGAATATATTTTATAACGATTAAGGGCCCTAACAGTAAAATACAAATGCTTAGTTTTATTACAGTTTCTTAGGATTATTGCGGTCTGATTAATTATATTTGCGCAGCTAGTGGCCTCATCGATCGAGGGATGGGTTCCGGGTTACGCAAAGAATCGCCGAACGTAACAATTCGTGGCCGTCTAATTCTTTTTCTCACATCGGTGTTTCGAGCTAAGTAACGCAATTAAAATTTTCATCCAACGTTTCGTTCTTTTCGTTGCGCGTGGAGTTCTGCACGCGTGTTGGGGGAAGACTTGGAAATTTGCATTGGAGAACTCCGGGCAGCGAATTTTCATGAAATTTTCAGACGAAAATTTCCTATCGGCGCTCTCGCGCAACATCTCACAATTCGGAAGATCTTAATTTCAACATAAAAATTCCTGAAATACTTGGAACGAAGGCACACAGCGATAATTCACGTCTCGCGCTTTTGCCACTTTAATTAAACAAAGTCCTCGTTGGCAACAGCAACTATTCAAATAACTTGTTCATCGCGCAAGGTGAACAAATTCCTAGCTGCTAAACAAATCTTTATCAATTTGATCGTTCACCGTTGCTTTGTTTGATTTCCACTGCATGCGGACATTCGTGGAAATTTCAAATTGAATTCCATAAAAATTTCTCGCTGCGTTGGAAATCTTTTCCAGTTTGAAATTTCAACAATTTTTATGAATTTCTGACTGAATTTTTCGGATAAATTTTTCGCTAGTTTATCGATTTCAAGCTTGTTTCGGGTGATTTTTAATTCTCAGTTGTGGCTGCGAGCTTCTAAAACTTGCATAACCAAATATTTCCGACGTTGATTTTAATACAAGAAACTTTCACGGAAAAATTTTCTATCTGTCATTTTGCAAGCATTCGTCGATTCACTGCCTTTATTTGTTGCATTTTCTTAGAAATTCTTAGAAATTAAATATTATTGAAATTAATATTTCCAAAATTTACAGCGATTCTATCTGCAAGTTTCTAATTTGCGAAACCCAGTACCCAAGTACAGATGCGAAATTTCGCTAATTTCGACTGTCTTCTCGGCAGAGTGTCTTTGTTCTTGCAATCCCCGAAGCTTTCGTCGTTAAAATCTATTCGACATCTTAAATTCCGACGTACTTAATCGCATAAACTAACAGATAATCTGTTACTTTTCGAGGAAGCGCATTATGCGCGAAATAATGAAGTGCGATTATAGTTTGAGACGAATAAAAAATTAAAACAGACGATGGGGCAAATGAAATTGCATAATACCAGGGAGAAACTAATAATAAACTTTTATATTTCAAACTCTCGGTAATATTGAAAAATAACAAGCACCTGAAACTGGTCTAATTGAAAAATGGCATAAAGTAGCTATTTTGTTACGATGCAGGTGATTGGATAATTCGTGGTATTCCAATCTATCTTCGTTGTATAAGATTAAAAAACTAGTAGATAAAATTATTTTCTCGTACGATTTAATCAGGCAGAAAAAATCGCAGCATACGAACAATCATCCTAAATATCGATTCTGTGTCTTAAAATCAATTTGCAGTAGACACGACAGTCGTAATCAATACATTCACAACGTATTCACATTTCACACACGAAACATGCCGCGTCTGCTCTTTTCTTCTTTTATCTTCGCTGTAATCGGCATCGCAGAAAAGGCAGGCACCATCCTTTCCGGCAGGTTTTCCCCCGATATTCGGAGTTAGCAACAAGCCTAAACCTAAAATTCCAAGTCGCATTTTCTGTTTGCCAAACGTTTGCATAATCCACACGAAATGATACCATTAATCTACGAACGCATAGCTGAAGAGATTTGCTCTAAAGTTCCGATAAACTTTGTCCATTTTATCGAGCGCCTAAAATGCCAATTAAGTTGTCCACGTGGTTTTCGTTGCAAACTTTATAACGTGCAACGTGGGAAAACTGTAACTTCTGAAAAATAACTGATGCGTCGTTCGTATCGTAAACTTGGCATAATCTCATATGCCAAACAATTATTATTACACGCAAAATGAACAATCTAACGGTTCTTTCCCAGGAAGCTCTTTTCCATCTTGTCAAATGAACTTCAAACGGACACGTATAATACATTACCAAAAATAGCTTGCTTCTCGAAAAGCTGAGAGTTCCGTTGCGCATTCTCGCCACGTACAGACGAATATCCACGTGACTCTGCGTATTCCTCCTCCTCGCTGGCTGTGTCCATACTTTGCCATAAAACATTCGCTGAATCCTGCGTCGCTCGTCAACTGCGCCTGTACTTGGAACATGATTCGGCCAGCCTCTCGTGTCTCTGCGTAAGCAAAATTAGAAAGGCAGGGTCGCCACGGATCGGTAAATTATTTATTTTGCCAAGTAATTTAACTTTTTTAATTGATCGTCACTGCTTTGTCTCGCCGACACAGTTTCGACACCTGATTTGCCAAAGACAGAGTGGCGGAGTGGAGGATGAAGGATCGGTTGACTAGAAAGTCGGAGGGCAAAGGGTGGAAGATCGAGTCGATTTCGGCATGAAATATTTTGCTTCCCGAGCCACGACGAAACGCCACTTTGCGGTTCTAACTTTCCAGACGAGTTTCTGAAGGTCGAGGGTAAAAGAAGTACGCAAGCACAGGGTTGGCGTTCGCTACTGGAGTAGATGCGCGAGCGGACAAAATGATGAGGCAGAGAATGGTCACCCGATCTAGACGAGATTCCTCATTTTCAATGCTTTCGAAGGATATGAAACGAAGCATTAAGTACTAACGTGTATCTTACACGAAACATAATTTCGACATCGGTCGATAATTTTGTTCGAACATTTAAGAAATAGGACACATTTTTTTGAAGGAAAAATTTATTTTAAGACTAATGGAAATATCCGCTGATGAATTATTTAATGTCGTTCAATGTTGCGCCTGTAAAACTCGATCGGAATTTAATTTCATCCACGTTTCCGTGTACTTATATCACATATGAATATCTAGCCTGCGAATTATATTATAAAATGTCCGTGTGTCACGCTCGATCAGATCATCCCTGAGAGATCGTTCATTTTAACCATCAAAAAATACTGTTTCTTTGATAGAATCCTGCGTCGTAAATGTTGAAGTGGTCACTTCTATGAAAACTCTACATTTGATCTTTGTAGTTTCCTCAAACAGTGAAGTCATCGACAGCGTATAGACAAAAGATTGGGACAAAGGCAAACCATAGACAGTTCACAGGCGACGATGGCTTTGGGGTTTTGCGTTATAGGGTAACACTGCTAGTGTAACGCCAATCCACATCAGAGACCAAGCCACACACCGCGGGCAAAATGGCAGCCAGATGTCTGCACATCCTTGACGTGTATCCTCAATAGTCTTAAGGACCCACCATGGATCTTGGCATTTTCATAATTAAAGTCCTTCAGACCAAACAAGTATCTTTTGTTTCAGGCTTCCTTTTACATTTATTGTTTCCTACGGGTTAACACGGGAAAGTTGGTTCTCCTCATATTCGGTACCTTTCGTTAGCAACTTTCTCTCGAGGGCGGCTAAGACCCTTCCTGGTCTACCAACCTTCTTATTATCCAATCGGAAGCAGTGTCCACTGCCCTCACTTTCCTAACCAAAATTGTCATCAACAAATCCGATGGTTCCGTGTCCTTAGACACACCCACCCCTAGCTTTCCTCAGACGTGATATTGGCACGTGCGCCGAAAGCGCGCCGCACGGGCCATTCGAAAGTGGCAGTGACTGGTGGAGTGACAAGCGCGGAACAAGTGGCCATTTTTGTGTCCAATGGGGAAAAAGAATGCAACCGCCGGGAAAGATAAGGAGGTAGAGGAAACCGTGAGAGGAGGGAGTGAAGCGGAGTTGGCTGCTGAGCCGACACACGTCAGCCCCAGAAGCATGAAGAAAGCGAGCCCCCCTAAAGAGGGGTTCTCCTACTCCACACTGAACGCGGAGAACCTACGGACGGAAGAAACGACGGAGGAAGAGGAAACCCCGCCAACGAAGTGCCCCGCGCGAAGAAAAGGAAGGCCGGCGGATCCCCCGAGCTCCCCACGGACCTAGCCGAAGAGATGCCAATATCTACTACGGCAGACATAGGAGCGCAACTGATCCGTTGAGGTTCCGAGGTGACCAAGGTTTCCGAGACATCTCGCAACCTCAAGGGCACACAGGGGAAAACGCGTCATTCTGGAGGTCCCGGAGGACCAGGAGAGGGAGAAGGCCGCTGATCTCGCAGCACGGCTGACCCGGGCCTTGGATTCGAACAAGGACTGCGTGGCGACACCCTTCCGAGCCGCGGAAGCAAGGGTGACTAAGATAGACATGTCGGCCACTAAGGAGAAAATCAAGAACAGCCTGGCGAAGGAGAGCGGTTGCAAGCCGGAGGACGTCCGATTGGGAAAAATCCGCCCCGCCCGAAACGGCCTTGGATCTGTGTGGATACGAGGCCCGGCCGGTGCAGTGAGGATACTGGCACAGGCTAGCGAAATCGCCATAGGTTGGTCGACACCGAAGGTCGAAATCATCGAGCGAAGACCTTTAGAGTGTTACAGGTGCCTGGAGATTGGGCACGTAAGCAAGACCTGCACCTCCAAGGAGGACAAGGGGCACCTATGCTATAGATGCGGCAAACCAGGACACCAAGCGAAGGCATGCAAGGCCGCGAGCCCAAAATGTCTGCTCTGCGAGGTGCTTGGAGCACCAACTTTACACAGGATG
>NT_176936.1:934048-1145970 GCF_000188095.3 Bombus impatiens
CCGCGGAACCACAGCCGCAAGTGACAACGAGAAAGGCTCGCCATCGCAAGGCGACCCTAAGCCGGTGAACAAAGAATCTGGCACGGAGGAAGCCATGGAAGTAACGGCACTAGGTGACTGAAATGCGCATCCTCCAGACTAACCTGGAAAGGTCAAGACGAGCGCAAGGCCTGCCCTACTGAACCATTCGGGAGAGCACGGTCGCTCCAGCGGTGTTGGCAGAACCATATAGAGTTCTGGATGCTCCGGAATGGGCCGGAGATACAGACGAAATGGTTGCTGTCGCCTGGACATCAACGCCGGAAGCGTTTGCCTGGAGCGCGGCAACGGATACGTCGCGGTCGAGTGGGCAGAGATGATGGTGGTGGGTGTGTACGTGTCACCCAACAGCGGATGGGCAGCGTTCGAGGAATTCCTGGACGAAGTTGGCGACTGCGTCAGGCGACGACTTCCCCGGCAAGTCCTTGTCCTGGGAGACTTCAACGCGCACTCCACGGAATGGGGGGAAACCCAGGACCAATGCACGCGGCCGCGCGCTGTCAGACTGGGCCGCGGGACTGGAACTCCTGTTGGCGAACAGGGGCTTGACCAGTACCTGCGTGGCGTGGGGAGGGAACTCCATCGTCGACATTACATGGGCCTCCCCCGATGCATTCAGGCGGATTTCAGGCTGGAGAGTGGCCGAGACACTTTCGGACCACCTCTACATATTCATGGAGGTGGACACACTCGGACCTGGAATGGCGACTGCGGGCAGGACGCGGGTGACCACCGCCAAGATAGAAGGTTAGAGAGATGAACGGAGATCTACTCCGGGCGGCCGCTATAGCAACAGCTTGGAGCTGGGAGGCCTCGACGACGATGACCGAAACAGGCGTGGAAGAGGAGGCCGAGAACCTTCACCGCGCCATGACAGCAATCTGCGTCGCATCCATGCCACGCAGCCACACCGGGCACGGTGCGAAGCGGAGCAGTCTACTGGTGGAACCACAACATTGCGAAGCTGAGGACGAGATGCGTCCAGGCCCGAAGACGGTACCTGAGGGCCCGCCGCTGGCGACGACGCAACGAGGAAGAAGTCTCCTTTCGCTACTGAGCGTACCGCGTGCTACGGCTCTCGCTACAAAAGGAAATCAAGAACGTGAAGGACCGTGCCTGGTCCGAACTAGTTGAAGCAGTCGAGTCTGACCCATGGGGAAGGCCATACAGGACAGTGACGCGAAAACTTCGCGCGAACGGAACTTCCCAACTACTCCGGAACCGTCCTGGTGAGACGGTAGGCATTAGAAACGTTCCACCGGTAACGAACGAAGGCCCCTGCAGGCTTAGCTAATCAAGGTACCAAGGCACAAGATGCCTTGCGCGCTGGTTGGGCGTATCCCAAAACTGGCAACGATGGAGATGGAACCTGCGCTGCTGCTGCGAATCATCGGGACGCTTTTCCCCCCGCAAAAAGACAATGCGGCAGAACAGTCGCGGAAAAGGACACGGCCGATGGAATGGAGGGACGACTGGGAAGTCACGGAGGAAGAGATGTGGGAGGCGACCAGAAGAATGGCCACCTGCGACGTGGCGCCGGGCCCTGGCGCCGGGCCCGGACGGAATCACGGGCCAGATCTGGGGGGAAGTGATGGGGGTCATGGCCCCCAGACTTCGGCGCCTCTACACAAGATGCCTGAGAGAGGGAGTTTACTCCCGGGCATGGCGGACGGCGAGGCTGCTCTTGCTCCGTAAACAGGGTCAACCGACGACTTTGCCATCGGTGTACTGGCCGATATGCCTGCTAGACGAGGTCGACAAATTCCTTGAGAGGGCGGCCGCCACCCGCTTGGAGCGACACATGGCGGAACAGGTGCCGGGTTGGCACGAAAGCCGGCTACCGGAAGGGACGGGACACTCGACGATTGACGCGGTCAGACGCATGCAGGCACTCACAGAGGACATAGCTTCCCGGAACGGCGTGGCGCTGGCGATTTCTTTGGACATCGTCAATGCGTTCAACTCCATGCCCTGGGACAGGATAGTGGCGGCTCTGGAGCACTTCAAGGTTCCCAGCTACCTCGTCCGCCTTCCCGCAGGGAGGACTTACTTATGTAAGTCTATGGGGGCTGGCAAACCCACTTTCCCGCAGCCAGGGAGGACCTTCGGGACAAGCGTCCCGCTTACGTGAGTCCTCTATGTACACCGCAAGGAAGGTCGCCGGGAGTATAGGCGTATAGACGAGTATAGGCTCGTCTATGCTCTCTCTACGTAGCCTTGGGTAGTAGCGCACCCACGATCCTGATACCAAGGATAGGATCGTCGGGATAAGTTCCCGGGCACTTTGTGCCTTGAGGACCCCGCTTACGTGAATCCTATCTGGATCTGTCGAGTACGGTCAGCAGGTCGCCGGCCGGCAGTGACGTGGCTTTACATCCACACGATCGTCCACAATGATATAGAATGGTACCACGGGCGGTCGAGTGTAAGCCCGGAGGGAGTAGCGACCCCTCTGCTCGGCCAATTATGGGTTCGGACTCGTGGTGGCAGTGGTTGATGGCCAAGATGTTGGCAAGAGGGCCGAATTAAGGGGTAATGGCCCGCCCCGAATGGCCTTCGGCGGGTGAGCAGCGTCCCAACTACTCCGGAACCGTCCTGGTGAGACGGTAGGCATTAGAAACGTTCCACCGGTAACGAACGAAGGCCCCTGCAGGCTTAGCTAATCAAGGTACCAAGGCACAAGGTGCCTTGCGCGCTGGTTGGGCGTATCCCAACCCGTATGGCCCTAGGGGTGCCCGGGTACTGTGTGTCGATAAGTATAATGCCCGGGTATTGTATAGCGCTAAATATACGCTCAGGAAAGAACCCGAAATCAAAGATGAGAATACCTCGTCCGTCTGATCCGAGTCTATCTCGACAACAGGTGGATATGCTACGCCAGCAAGCAAGGGGAGGAAAGGTGACCCGTCGAGCGCGGCGTCCCGCAGAGCTCGGTGTTGGGTCCGATCCTGTGGAACGTTGCGTACGACGAGGTACTGCGATGCTCGCTGCCCCCAGGCGCGGACATGGTGTGCTATGCGGACGACACTCTGATCCTGGTCGGGGTCGTGGTTGGCATGAGACGCTGTGCATCGGCGAAATCGCAACGGCCTGCGCGACCCCTGCTGTGCTCGGAGGGGGCTCCTGCGAAGTCGGAAGCCATCTGGTTTTACGACAAGAAGAGGCGAGGAACTCCACCACCCGGCCTATGCATAAACATGGCAGGCGAAACCGTTGGGTGGAATCGCAGATGAAATATCTGGGTCTCGTCATTGACAGCCAGTGGACGTTCGAGCCGCACTTGGACTCCCTGATCCCGAAGGTGTCGGTGGCTGCCAATGTCTTGTGCGGCCTGGTACCGAACATCGGCGCTCAAAAGGAGATACGCCCACTGGAGAGTATGGGATCCGAGAGAAGATCTGACCGAGCCGGCGGCCCCAAACGACCTAGGAACCGCCGAGGAGGACGCGTGGGTCCAGTGGCGATCCCAGCTGATCAACGAGGGAAGCGAACATCGAGGCGCGGAGGCGGTCCTCCCAAACTGGGAGACATAGAGAAGCCGCCGCGACCTCCCGCTCACATTCAGGATGACCCACGTGCTTACTGGGCACGGCGTGTTAGGCGAGTTCCTGAGGAAAATCGGACGGGAGATGTAGACATTTGTCACCACTGCGGAGAGGGCAGGGACATTGCGCAGCACACGCTGGAGCTCCGGCGTGGGAGCTGCCCCGCTACAATCTGCGGCACGCCATAGGAGAAAGATTGACCTCCTCAGCGATTGTAGAAGCGATGTTGAGAGGGTCACAGGAATACGAGGCCGTCCGCCTCTTCTGCGAGCGAGTTATGCTCGCGAAGGAGCGAACAGAAAGGGAGAGAAAGAAAAACCTTCACACTTGTAGGATAAGACGATGGAGAAGAATTGCATAAGAGGTTCCTGGAGCACTCCTGTCATACGCGTAGGATGGTCATCGTGGAGTTTTAGTCGGTAGGAGTCCGATACTATTCTGCTGTTACTGCTGCTGTAAAAAAAGAAAGCTTTCCTCAAACACAGTATCGTCAGTAAAACTTCACTTATTCTGTATCCTTAGAATAGTCAACATATCCTTATCGATTTCTACCCTTAGACCAGTCGCGTACTTAACGTATCAGTGTAACTAGGTTTTACATAAAGTTGTTGGAGTGATTTGTGATTTAAAAGAAAATGTGTGTTAATTCAGTGTGCATTCCATTGTGACTGCTGAATTCATAATAAAGTTTAATAAAAGCAAAATTGATTGTTGTGTTACGACTCACCTATTTTATTTTATCATCCAAAACTCAACATTACGTGACACTAGCGTACGGATCGGGACCAGCTCAAATTATATTCCTACTAGTACCTACACTAATGTACTAAAATATATTTCCTACTTTACAATTTATCCACGCGTTTCCCTGTTTATATATCAAATAGCCTCAACAGTACAATATACAAGGTGGTTGGTAACTGGTGCTACAAGCGGAAAGGGGGTGATTCTACGCGAAAAAAAGAAGTCGAAAAAATAGAATAAAAAGTTTTCGTTTGAGGCTTTGTTTTCGAGAAAATCGGCTTTGAATTTTCGCTCGGTACGCGTGCACTTTATCACGTCTCGTTATAACGAATCTCACTGTAGATTTTTAAAAAGATTAAAAAGAAATTTTTTTTTTTAATTTTTATTCTATATTTTCGCCTTCTTTTTTCGCGTAGAAGCATCCCCTTTCCGCTTGTACCACCAGTTACCAACCACCCAGTATAATGTTACATAGTATTACGTTATATTCTATTACGTTATATAGTATTACGGTATATAGTATTACGTTATACAGTATTACGTTATGTAGTACTACGCTATACAGTATAACTTTATATAGTATTAGGCTATATACTATTACGATATAACGTATTACGTTATACAGTATAAAGTTGCGACGCATTATGTTATACAGTATTACGACATACAGTATTACGGTATATAGTGTTACGTTATATACTATTACGCAATATATTATTCCGTTATACAGTATTAACGTAAAACGTATTGCGGTATATATTATTACCGTACAACGCATTACGCTATACAGTATTACGGTATAAAGTATTACGTTATATAGTTTTACGCTATAACGTGTTACGGTATATAGTGTTACGTAATATAGTTTTGCGGTATACACTATTACGTTATATAGTTTTGCGTTACAACGTATTACAGTATATAGTATTACGTTACATAGTATTTCCGAATAACCTATTACGGTATATACTATTACGTAATATAGTATTACGGTTTATAGTACTACGTTACATAGATTACCGTCATAACATATTACGGTATATAATATTATCGCATAACGTATTACTTTAAATACTATTACGTTATTAAGTTTTACGTCATATAGTATTAAGTTATGTAGTATTACCTGATATAGTTTTACGTTATAACGTATAGCGGTATATAGTGATACGGAATATAGTATTACGGTATGTAGGATTACGTTATATGGTTTCATGTTATAACGTATTACGGTATATAGTAATACGGAGTATAGTGTTACACTATATAGTTTTACGCTATAACGGATTGCGGTATATAGTATTACGGAGTATAGTATTATTGTATATAGTATTATGTTATATAGTTATACGTTATAACGTATTACTTTATGTAGTATTACCCGATATACTTTTACATTATAACGTATAGCGGTATATAGAATTGCGTTATATAGTACTACGTTATAACGTACTACAGCATACACTATTACGGAGTATAGTATCACGTTATAACGTATTACGGTATATAGTTTTAAGTTATATAGCTTTACGGAGTATAGTATTACAGTACATAGTATTACGATATACAGTTTTACATTATTACGTATTACGGTATATAGTATTTCGATGTATGGTATGACGTTTTACGGTATTACATTATATCGTGTTACAGTATATAGTGTAACGGTATATCGTATTACGGTTTATAGTATTACGTTATATAGTATTACGTTATAAAGTGTTACGGTATACGGTATTTCGTTATATGGTTTTACCTTATAACGTATTACGGTATGTAGTATTAAGTAATACAGTATAACGTATTACTTTATCTACTATTACGTAGTATAGTATTACGCTATACAGTATTACGCTGTAACGTATTACAGTATTTACGTATAACGTATAATGTATAATGTATACAGTATTTCGATGTATGGTGTTACGGTGTATAGCATTACGTTATACAGTTTTACGTTGTAACGTTTTACGGTATCTAGTGTTATGTCAAACAGTATTACGTTATATCGTACTACGGTATATAGTATTACGTTATACAGTATAATGTTATATCGTGTTACGGAAATATAGTATTACTTTATATAATGTTACGTTATATAGTATTACGTTATGTAGTATTACGTTGTACAGTACTACGTTATATAGTTTTATGTAATATAGTATTACTGCACAACGTATTACCATATCTACTATTACGTAATATAGTATTATTATATACAGTATTGCGCTGTAACGTATTGCGGTATATAATGCTACTTTATATACTATTTCCGTATAAGGTATCACGGTACATAGTATTACCGTATAACGTATTACGGTATATAGTGTAACGTTATATTGTTTCACGTTATATCGTATTACGGTATATAGTATTACTGTTTATCGTATTACGGTTTATGGTATTACGTTATATAGTTTTATGCTCTAACGTAGTACGGTATGTAGTATTTCATCCTATGGTTTATGGTATACAGTAATACCTTATGATATACAGTACTACGTTATATCCCATTACGGTATATAGTATTATGTTATATAGTTTTACGTTATAACGTATTACGGTATACAGTATTTCGTTGTATGGTATTCCGTTATATGGCATCGCGTTATATAGTATTTCCGTACAACCTATGGCGGTATATAATATTACCGTATACGTATTACAGTATACACTATTGCCATATTACGTGTAACGTTTTACAGTATTACGTTATAACGTATTAAGGTATATAGTATTAGGTTATATAGTATTACCTTGTATAGTTTTACGTTATAACGTATAACTGCAGATAGTATTACGTAATATAGTGCTGCAGTTTATATTATTGCGCTATAATGTTTTACCTTAAAACGAATTACGGTACATAGTATTACGATATGCAGTATTATGTTATATCGTAACGGTATATAGTATTACGTGATATAGTATTTCCGTGTAACGTATTGCGGTATGTAGTATTATCGCACAACGTATTACCTTATCTACTATGACGTAATATAGTATTACGCTATATAGTATTATGCTATAACGTATTTCGGTATATAGTATTCCGTTGTGTGGTATTAGGGTATATAGTATTACGAAATACAGTATGTCATTATAACGTAGTACGTTATATGCTATTGCGTTATGATGTTTTACGGTATTTCGTTATAACGTAATACGGTATATAGTATAACGTTATATAGTATTACCGTAAACGTATTACGGAATATAATATTACGTTATATAGTGTTATGGTATATATTATTGCGATATATAGTGTTACTGTATATTGTATTACGTTATATATTATTACCGTATATAGTATTACGATATACAGCATTATGTTGTAACGTAGCACGTTATATACTATTGCGTTATAATGTATTACGTTGTATAGTATTACGTTATATAGAATAACGTTATAACGTATGATGTTATATATTATTATGTTTTGCATTATTACTTTATAATGTATTACGTTATATAGTATTATGGTTTGCATTATTACTTTATAATGTATTACGCCATACATTGTTACGTTTTAATGTATTACGATATAGTGAATTACGTTATGTAGTATCACGTTACATAGTTTTACGTTATATAGTATTATGTTATATAGGATTACGTTATAACCTATTACGTTATATAGTATTACGTTATAATGTATTATGTTATGTAGTGTTACGTTATATTGTATTGCGTAATGTATTGTAACGTTATATGGTATTACGTTATATAGTATTACGTTATATTATATCATTACAGGTTATATTTTATTACGTTATAATTTATTACCTTATATACTATTACGTTCTATTATATTTCGTATTGTATCACTATATATTATACTAATTACCACTTGCTTCCATTCAAATGTGTTTCGCGTTAAACGCGGATAAAGAAATTACGTTTGATGAATCAGTCGTGGTTCAGGCAATGCGAGATCTATCGAGCCGAGTGTCGATTCTAATTTTTCTGGTTTTTCATTCAGAAAGTGTCGACTGGCATTAACTACCTGATAGTTTCATTATCTACTTTGGAATATCTCTATTGGATGCTGTACGAGAACTATATTGGATGCTGTATCAGCTGTTAGTGCATATGTTTTGCCGGGGATCTATTGTACTCGAGTTTCACGTACGAAACGTTGTTTGAAGATGATGTTATCAACGTAATTTACTGCGAATCAAGCTATTGCAGAATACTATAAGCTGTAGATAGCGGATTAATTGCTTTATTACTATTCAGGATATAAATTCGTTACTTCTTCAACTACGAAGCTTTATTGATCCTCTTAACGTAATGTACGGTTGGTTCGTCAGTGGAAACGAATAATCCTTCTCGATCATTTCAACAGCATTTTATTTGGATCAATCAAAGTTCATATTTGCTACCGTCAACATTCACATCGATAATCGGATATGTTCTACGTGAGATTTCTATCAGATGTAGCAAAGTGCAAAGGGCTTAGATTTATCTTTTATTGCCACACAAATCCTGTGACATGCGTTGTCTCACGAGGCGTATAATAGAAGGAAATAATAACATCATCGCAAGAGCAAATATTTAACCGTTACGATAGAAACACTGAGATATCTAAAGATTATGCAAGGGAGGAAAATATTCTGCTATATTCTTCTTCTTCGCTGAAAGTACACGACGAAGAAATCTGACAACTGTAACTACTAGTTTTACGATGTTTCGGATAGACGACGAAAATAGAAAATGAAAATCCCACTGTTCGATGTCGTGCGTTGAAAAATTGATTTCAGATTGCAATTTTTCATAGACACCAGTCACATCTAGAGGAACGGGTCATTATTTATTGATGGTGCTGAGGGATATATGAATCCGCATTAGTAGTCTGCCAACAGCATATCGCTGATCCTACGATTCAGGACGACTCATACGGTTTACCGCAATGCTTCAAAATTCTCTCGATAGTAGCCTTGTAATCGATGAGGCGTAGTTCTCTACTCGAACTTGTGGTTTTGGAATACACCAATTTCTATGGAATATTGACGTGACCATGCGAATGAACTTCTCCATTCATTGAGGTAGATTGCTAGTTAAAAATATATTCGATGATCGGGTGTTGTTATCATTGGATGTAAGTTGGAGTCTCTTATAGAATAACTATCTCTATGATGACAGCATTTCGTGATGCGAAGGAAGATATAATCGAAATGTTGCAGGACTGACAGGAAAAATGTTTACTCCTCCCTTTTAGAATACCGTGCGAATCCTATAAATCTTTGTCCTCCTTTTTTCATTAAATATAAAGATATGGAAATTTGAACAAGTAGACGCCGCTATCTGTTCTACTTTTGAAATCACAAAAGCATAGGAACTTGTGGAATCTATAGACTTCGCGTAAAATTCTTAAATCGATCAAAATTTTAATTTAAGCCACACGAATTCAGGCATCCAGACCCCGCGATGAAGTTGCCCCTCCCCAAACATACTAAACGTATTGTTTCTAAGGATCCGGGGAATCTGTTGCACTATAAATGCGACATTAATATTCAGTGGCTCTGATGCTTATTCAATCGTATATTATATTTTCTCGTCGCAACTGTACAAGGCTAATCTCAGCAACTGCAATAACTCGGCTCGACTGTCTCGTCTGCGGTTGAGCCACTTTTGTTCGTGTAGCGAACAATAGACGAAAGCTCGAAGACTGAATGTTAACCAACACTAATGACGTCTTCCATTCTTCTCTTTCCTTTTTTTTTTTTCATACGCGAGTTAGCTTGATTAAAGTGATCATCGAAAGCCTAGCTTAATGCTATCATAGAACAGCTACATCTCATGGCCCTCCTTTTCAGAACATTTGTTTCCTTAGGAAATGATTTGACTCTGACGATCAGACGTTTGCCAATCATTAGTCCCTTTCCCGAACGTCGTATCGTTAAGTTGCTCATCTATTGGATTTCCGCATGGATATTACATTGGGCTAATGATGCATCGCTCTGGGATACCCAGAGCAATGGAACATGTGTCGTTCTTGTTTGATCATCTATCATTTCAGCGAATGCAAACCAATGATGCGCTGGGAATCTCCCAGATTATGTACAAACAAATTGCCTCTATAGGTTGCGCTAACTATTGTCGAATCACGCGTAAACTGAAGTTTTCTTGTAAATTGAACGCTCCATGTATTTCAGCTTCATAATCCTTGAACAACGTGCTTTTTCCAATTTCGATCAGGGAAGGAGAAGCAATATTGAAACTCGAAGTAATCAGGGCACAAGTTTGATTAAAAAAGTACGAGTATAGAAGGATAAGGCATACGCGAATGTGTAATTTTTAAAGTATAACCTGAAACGAAGTTTCATTAATATGGAATAGAATTTAATACGGTCCTTGTTAACTTGCAATTTATAAAATTTCGCTAACATTGTTAATTCGATTACAAGTTCAATTAAGCGAAACGACGAGTTCGTTTAAGTTTAACTGATTAATTATTACTTAAATTAAGAGGACGGAAGAGGTGAAAATGTTTAAAAATCATAAGCGACAAATTGCTATTAATTAAAATTTGTCTTCCGCTGAAGATTAAATAAAGGATGAAAATAAATGTCTGAAATAAAGTATGACAGTCAATAATGAAACATTAGTTCAAGGATCCGCGCGTCGTTAATCATTGACTTGTACTACTTCATTTACCAGGAATTCCCTACGAATCATTTTTTTATTACGGGGATTAGAATTTCATCGTATATTCTTCGTTCGGCAGTGGCCCTTGGAAAGTGGTAAAAAGGTATTCCTCGCGAAATATTAAGCTAGAATTGCGACATTATTCCAGAAACCACGGAGAAATGGAACTGTCATTCGTGTTTAAGAGTCCATCGCGTTGGCTGCAATCGTGGAACGTTGGCATGTAATAAACGTACCTCTCAAGTTTTATTCCACCACCTCTTTTGTCAAACCAAACTTGCAACTCAAATTCTGGAATTTACTACGTTTCCTTTGTTAAGAAGATCAAATTATAGCCTCTCAACATGGTACTTTCACACTTAGGTACTTACACTTTCGAGTTAAAATGAAATTATATTTCGTCGTGAAGTCTGCAGTACCGAGAAACTATTTTCATTAAAATCATTAAAAGATAGATCATCTTAAAATGGATATAAAACAGACAAAATGAGATAGAAACTTTTTATTCTAAAGTCATAACAAATAATACTGACAAAATTATAGTTATAAATTAAAAACGAGGCAAAAGACTGAGCTAAAACATATATAAAATCTTGATTCTCGTGAATAACAGGATCTAAAAATTACAGGATAAAGGAAGATCATCGCCTAGAATAGGTGAACAAGAGAAATGATTACAAAATCCAATTTCTTCTTTGTATTACATGAGCGCCTTTATTGATATATATACTTTACAATTTGTATCAGGACAACTCTCCACGAAACCTCGAGTGTTCTTAAACCTAGAACTCTTAAAATCTACGACGATCCACTGGAAAAGAAAGGAAAATCTCATATCGTCGTTTAAGTTACTTTCAAAATGTGTATTTCCTTGCGCGCTTGGCTCGCGGATGGGCAGGGGCTTATCTACCACGATCCGCGAATTTTCAGCAAAGCTTCCTCTCGAAATTACGCAACTTAAAAGTTTCATAATAATTTAAACATCGACATCTTTCTATTAGCCGCGTCGTTAAGCTCTTTCGTTCCTTTCTTTTTAAATTCTTCTTTACAGAACAAACGATAAGCTGTTTCTTTGTCCTCTAAATCTAGATTAGTAACTATCGTCGAACCTATTCATCACTTAATGTTACTATTTATACTCGTACTCTCGTTATTACCTTACAAGCGTTGCTATGTACAAAGTTTGTTCACAGTGTAAGCGTAAACTTCGCACGCTGTTTACGTCTATATAAAACGTTTATTACCATCAGCACACGAGAAAAAAACATGCTTAATTACGAATCTATGGAACATTCGATACGATAGGATTGCTCCAAAAATCGAGCAACGACACGCGATCGACACAGTCATCGAGTTTGTTAATTAGGAAGATTGAAGATACATCGCTGTTGTAATTGTTTCGCAAAACGGACGTCACGCTTAAACGACACGAATGCACGTTCCAGTTCACATGATAACTATCCTGTATAATATCGAATATCGAATACCGGCGATATCCTTTAATTTCGATGTAAAATCGGCGCAATTAGTGCTTGTTACAGAACGACGAATCCGGCGTCGAAATATTTGTGACCTGAAACAGTAATAATGGATGGAAACAGTAAACAACAAGAAGCAAGGAAATTAACAAAATTGCTACAACTGCGAGTATTGTTGAATCTAATAGCAGAGTAATTGCTTCTCAAAATAAAAATATGTCCTGCCACTTGTAAATTAACTGCGTGAACGTTAACTTTGCAAATCTTCTGCCATATACACTGCTAAAAATTGTTACTCTTCGTTAATTTTTGTATAGGCGATTGCCTTTTACTTCGTTTCACGACGCAGTCCATTCCATTTGATATAAAAATCATAAAGATATCATAAAGCAATTTAATCTGCATAATGTATCCATTAGCGTGGAATAAGGATCGAAGGAGAGCCGCGAGGACTACGAATATCCAGTACCTTCAGTTTCGGTGAGAAAAGGGAAACGATTGTGAAATTTTTAAGCGACCATCTTCGCAGACGTGTTCAGTAAAGTAGTTCGTAAGCGACGACGAAAGTGGGCAGACTCGATGAAGGGTACACAGATCGATGACGGGAAAGTGCAAGAAAGACAAGCCAAGAGAGAGAAGAGCTAAAGATACGAAAAAAAAAAAGAAAAAAGGAAAGTGGAGGCAAGCGTACGATACGACAGAGATGAGGAGGCAAAAAGAGAATGGCAGCCCTCTTTTACTTGACGAGTGAAGTTTCCACCGGTTTCACAGCTCGGCCTACTTTGGTAAGCCTCCTAACCCAGAATTATAACGTGGAAACATTGCGAGAATTTCGGTCGGATGGTACGAGAACGTCACGTTATTCGCAGCCAAGCTCTAAACATTTCTTTAATTAATATTGGATGGCGATGGATTTCTGAGTGACACATCAACTAAGACACTTTGATAACGTATTTCATATCAATTTCGAAGAAATACGTGTCCATAAAGACGGATAGGGGAAGAATCGTTTCTGAGGTATCCAGCGGTTCTTAATCCCAACAAGGGGAGTATCTTTACGATCCTCGTGACAATATGTCATGTTGTCTAGGTTAATTGCTCATGATAAATGTATAAAGTTTTCTATGGATGACTTTCTTACGCATGTTTGGAAGAAATTAATCGGTAAAGTAGTTTAGGAATGGAAAGATTTTTAAATTGTCGGTTATGAAGAAAATGGAAAATATTTTTATTCCACATTTCTCGTCGAGTAATCTGTTTTAATTATTCTTAGTTGGTCGTCATTTAGAGCTCTCTAATCGTAGTATTTAAAGTTACAGAAGGGATTGGTTAATAGAGATTTTATTTGTCGCGAAACTTTTAATCAAGGACTCCAGGAAAGCAACTTAAATACAGAAACAATGTTACCCGGAAATTGGAAAGGCAAGTTGAGCGTCTTAATCTATTTTTAGGTGTCGTCGATGACTCATTGTATGGGCAACCTAAGTACAAGTACTTTCCATTAAGCGTCACCCTAGTTTTCCCCATTCGACGTTAATTCCATGTGAATTCGTGTACTCTTCTTACGATCACGACCACCTCGGTGCGTTCCCTTCCCACCGACTCTATTTGCTCCAAACAAAAACGCTTTCACAGATGAAGTCTCATGATGCTCAGAAAGGAACTATAAGTAATTCGAGACTATTCCACTCTGGAGAGCGAGGCTACCTTTTATCACTTGCTCGTTACGTTTTTGCTAAAGACAGATTTATTTGCGTAGAGGAAGAAATATCAAAACAAAAATTCATTAAGCCTTGTTCTCAAAATATTTTCATATAAATTGTTTCAAAAATTTGGAATATTTAGAAACAAAGCTTTTTTCTATATGATATATTACTTGATATTAATGATTTTAATTTAAAAATTTAATTTAATATTAATTATTTCTATCATGAAATTGTAGGAAATTATTCTAATAAAAATTAGTTTAATATTAATTATTTCTATTATGAAATTGTAGGAAATTGTAGAATCGCTTAACACCTTTTGCTTCGTAATTCGCATTCGCAAGCTGAATTCGAGTGATATACGATGCCCATGGAGCTTGACAGCGACATAGGTTGGTAAAACTGATAATACGTAGCTATAAGATAAATCAGTATCTACATAAAGCCAAAGATGTACAGTAGCAGACTGCATTGATACTAGGAAATGACGTTTGCGTGATACCACAAGTATGTGAATTATAGGCCATTCATTCATCTAGGGAAATATGATTTATCATTGATAAGTACATGCCCTCATTAGTATATACACGTCCCATTGCTTCTATTATGTAATCGAATTTCGACATGCAGTCTTGCAAAATCTGGCGTGGAAATAATTTTTCGTTAGGTAAAAACTCGTACAGACCAGTGAACTGTAAAAAACCAATATCGTATTTCCCGTAATATTACTATAACGCCACATATACGGATCGAAAAAATATCACAAATGTTCGTTTTCAAGAACTGGAAATATTTTTCATCGATCATTATAGACCACTTGTATTATATTTGTTATATTTTAGCTCGTTCTTATAAAATCAAACGCGGTTGAATTATTTATACATCTTGTGAATGTTTTGATTCCCAACGATCAAATTACTTCTACACGTTACGAATTTTCAGACTGCCAACCGGAAAGCTCTCGAAACAGTTCCCCGTAGTAATATTACACCAACTGATTGCGCAACCGTATACAGAAACATTTTCTTATCAGTGCAAGGAGAATGGTCCCATCCAGAGATATTGAGATTGTCTCGATAGCGAAATAACCATTACCAATCGGCATAGTATTTCGAAGAAATTTTAAAACAAGAGGCAAAAATCTACGTAATCCTATTATTATATTATAGTATTATTCGCTAATCTTGTTCCGATAGCCAAGAGTGCGCCGTTGTAAATCTATAAAATTCTCTTTGAAAAATTGCAAATTGTTCATTTTGGCTATTCTGAGTTGAGGAGAGAGTTTGCCTGGATCTTGTTAGCGAATTATACGCTTTATAGAGCATGTACGCGCATACCGTAATATTCTTCGATAATTTAAACGCATACATAGCATAAGCACGGGCAAAAACGTGCATAAAATATAACATTCTTCTGGCTTCCTTCTGCTTACAGCTTCCTATAAGTTTTATAAAATGAAAACGACGTCATTAAAGGAAACATTTATAATCCTTATCTCTTTCTTTCTTTCTCTCTTTCCCTCTCTCTCTCCCCCCCCCCTCTCTCTCTCTCTCTCTCTCTCTCTGAATGTTCAGCCAAGTTCCTAGGTTTAATTTATTCGTGTTACGTCACAGGAGAACGAGCATGTAGCTAAACTTATTGATATTGTATGTTAATAGCTAAGAATAGACGGAGTTTTTTTCACAAATAATACGTTCGGGGAAGATTAATGGGAGAGGACTGCAAATTTTTGTAAGCTTCCAGAATTTATTAAGAATAATACTATTAGAGACAGAATATATTTCAGCTTTTTCGTGAAACAAGAACATAACTTCCGATAAAAAATAAAATAATACTCACACAGATGTTACGACTATCAACGGATATGTTCTACAAATGCGCAACAAAATTTATGAAACATTTACGTCGTGATTATACTCAAGCAATTTCACGATGAACAGGCTTCTCATTTTTCCTTTTCTTCTTCAATTTCATCAACTGTAAGTTTTATTACATCGAGAAATTTCACTCTAAAAAATGGAACTAGGTAAGAATGGATCTTACGCTGTTCACGAGATTAATGACCAAGGGCTAAAATATGATCACGTTTAATCTCTTCTATGTACCTTTCTGTCCTTCGCTTTGTTCTCTGATCTTATTAATGAAAACATCCAATGGATCGAAATTGATTTCAAACCATTTTCCTACGCTGAGTCGTAATATCTGCAATTTAGAAGACAAACGCTCTCCTCGGTTTTCTCCAACATGTCGACAATGCTGCGTGAAATTGGAACAAACTTTCATCACATAAGAGTTATGTGGTGTCTTCAACCGACATTGCGAGGTAAAATCTTAGAAAATACTGCATATCAGATATCAGAAGATCTTCGGCATTGTTAAACGCAGTACTTCAAAACATTTAGAACGAACTTTGAAACAAATGTTTATAGAAACGCTCCTTTCCTTCTTCAAAAATGAATTCTTTTCCGACACAAAACAGAAGACGACGAAAGTTAGAAATCGACGAAGAACATACAACCAATTCGCAGCCCAAGAATGCAATGGAACATCCGTAAGTTGGTTTATTATTGCAGTTCCAATCAGCAAATGCTTCGTGGTCGTAATAGAAATAAACCATAAAAAGTAGGACGTTTGTTTTAGAAAACGATTTCGTATTGCTGCGTAATATGTTCACTACGTTTTGCACAACGTGGAGATTACACCGTAATTTTCTTTTACGACTTCCATGTTAACGGTGTTTTATAGATGCCATGGAAAAAATTAAACAACGCGTAAGATTGCCGACACCTGCTGGTTCAGTGTGCAAATCCGCGAGGATGAGGAACGTTGTTGTTAAAGCTTCGCCAAGAATTTGGGAATTTAGGGCGCCCGTAATATGTTTTTTCCCTTCTCTTCATTAATGCGTTTTACTCGACGCTCCGGACAATGTGTTTCCGAAATGTACGGAAATCAACAACAAAGACTACGAAAAACGGGAGAAAGCGCTGACTCACTCGACAAGAAGGAAGTAGAGTATGGGAAATTTATGGAATTAGCGATCTTTTCTCTAGCGCTGCCATTTTTTGTTTGAAAGCTTTCAGTGAAAAAGCGTGTTGGAAGTTTGTAGAGTTACAATATTTACGATGATATTCCTAGTTCTAATTTCTACGACGCGCATCATATTACGAAATAGTCGCCAAACTGATAATAAACTGAATACCAGTGACTGAACAGCAACTTTGATATAAGTTAAGAGATGTACAGGTGAAATTCCTGTAATTACAAAACTCAGAGAGTAAGTCATAAAGCGTTAATTTAATTGCTAGACCGCCTGTTCGTTAGGAAACTTTGGTAAGATGGAATAAAATCGAGATGCGAGATATATAAAGCTAACTGAAAATGAGAACGAAACACGTTGCTTCTTAGAACGTTTTTAACATTCTTTCACTATTAATGAACATAATTTTTACCTTTTTGTAATTAATGAACAGAATTTTCTTTTTTAAAGTAACTGTTATAAAATGTTGCGTTACTAATTATAAAAAGTAACATGAAATAAAATTCTAAATTTATGGTGTTTATGTCGAATATTAGTACAATAGAACTTCGCTTATATAGGACAAATAGTTTATATATCACCAACTACCTATTATTTTTCGTTCACATAATAGGAGCTCGTGTTCAGATGGATTGAACGAATGAATTGAAGCAGCAAAACTTCAGTTAATCGGGCATTAACTAAAATTTCGTTCGGATAAATGCAATTTGTATAAGTGGAGTTCTGCTATGCGACAAAATACGATGAAATTAAACGAGCAAACTCAATCGAGACTAATCGCGTTTGCCATTGATCGCTAGTTTGATGGATCGTGTTGACACAAAATTGATGAGCACCGCGAGAAAAGAGAAAATGATGCTGGTCAGTTGGTACATAGTTTCATAAACCGCAATCGATACTGTGTACACGTTAACGATATCCTCTAACAATATTGTTCTTTGCACGGAAGCGTAGAAGTAAACTATATGCCATATGTTACTAGTTTACGTCAAACGTAAATAAATCAGTGCATAAAACAAATTATGAACGCGAAATGGGATTTCTCCCGAACGTACTGACATTTTGTGCTTAATAAAATTTTGATCGTAATACGAGTTTATCACGATTGCAATGAGATGCCGTGAAAACAGATCACAGTTTTCGCAGCGCGACACGACGCATCGCATCGCATCGCGTTCAAATATCGATCCCATGTTGTATTTTATATCCTCTCATGCGGGTTTGATTAAAGCGCGTTGTCTATTTAGCTGTGTAATTTCGGCAAAGGCGTGAAGCTCATAAAATTCGAATGACCGAATCGTATAGCTTTATCGACAATTTGAAAGTGCTATAGCAATACACGAATCTTTTTCCGTCTCTCAACTATCGCGAGAATTTTATCCCTTACTATCGTCTGTGACATATAAACTACGATAGCATAATAATTCAAATCTCGGATTAGTATATACATACAGACTGCGGATATTTAGTTATAAATTCGTCTATTTCGCAATACAAATAAGTAGAATCTAAGTAGAAATTCATTTCTTTCGCTAAATATCGATTACTTTCCTTCGGATATTTCACTTTGTATATTTACATTTGATCGAGAATGACTGGGAAGTCAAGATATAACAGACTAATATAACAGTTTCTTCTGTTTCGTGAACAACATTCGTAAACGGAGTAGAAAAATAGGAGCGAACTCGTAGACAGGGATGTTCGCGCGAAATAAAAGATAGCTTGTACAAGTAAATGACCAAAATAAATGACTAAACACTCTGTAGGAGGTTCAGGCATTCGAGCAAATGACGTTTATATTTTTGTGCAAGATAGGCGAACTATGCGATAACAACAATCCAAAGAACGGATACGGTGTAACATAAGCGTCGAGTTGGAATGTTCTATTACGTTACGAATGTTCTATTATGTTAAAGTTATTTTAAGAATTTATAAGATCAACAAATGTAGACAGAGATACGAATGTAGAAGTTCCAGCGCCCAACGATGATTTATACGATTTATCTATCTTTAACAACACTGAAAATCACTGATATAACAGGAAGATAGTTACGATACAGAGATTTACAACATCTTTCTCGCTTGAAAACTAAAAGTGTAATAAATTCATTCACTTATGTACGTATCTCCAAGTATCTAAGTATTAATCTTTCGAAACGTCATATTAACTAAAATATGTAAATCAGATATTTATGTTCGTATGTCTTCTAAATTTCATTTTATTTAAAAACTGTACTTGTATGAGATGACCTAATATTTTATTCAGTTTAAGGCATATCGTTCATCAACCCGGTTTATAGACTAAACTAACCATTCGAATATAACCATTCAAAATAGACGCAAGGTTTTAACGTTTGTATTCGTTTCGAACGTAATATCAACCATAACTGTTGTTTGGAATTATCTAAATGTTGGTCCGACATTCCACGAGGTTCCGCAATTATTTATCTGAAAACGAAGCGGTTGAGAGGCATAGTAGCTAGCTATAGTCGTTTGTCGGGGAGGGGAGGGGGGCAGGATTATAGAACAGGCCAGTTATCTGTGGTAGTCGATGCACGGCGATGGATAGATCCATAACGCGGCGAGTTTATGTTTCGCAGCAACAGCCTTCAAACTTCATCGGAATAAAAATGCACGAACGAAGAACGAGGGGATGCATGGACGAAAAAACTAAGCCGGATTTCCACATTAATTTGTCGAAACTGTGATATGCTTGGTGAATCGTTCCACGCAAAGCTATCACAGACCGACGTTATTCAGTCATAAACGTAATAATAGCTGTCGATTGCAGAGAAAAATCGTGCTGGTGCTTACGGTTCCGAGCAGGACTACGATTTACGGCATGTGCTCTGCTGAATTCGTTGATTTCGATTTGAAATCACGATATAATGTTCCGATTACGTAGAGAGAAGATATAACAGACTAGAATAAACGATAAGCTTGAATTCGATTTTAACACAATCAACGGAGTTTCAAAATTTCGAAGAATAGTTGACTGTTAATTTCATGTTTTCTTCGGCTACGATACGCGATTATCAGTTTTTCCGATACAACATTTTTGTATTAAATTCTCCTTTGTCCCTGTCAAAAGATAAACTTGAACAATGCACGGTAGATGGAAAGAATCTGCTTCTCCGGAAGGGAAGTAATAGTGTCTTTGATCGAGAGCGGCGAGATTTAATGGATTAAGAAATCCCTTCATTTCCTCATTTCATTTTCATCTTCCCTAAATCTCATTTGCGACAAAGGAAAAGACTCGCTTTAAAAGTGAAGGGCTTAAACGTGCCGTGTATTAAAGCTTTACAAGTTCGCGCTATCGCTAACGATCCTTAAATCCTCAAACGAGACGAAACAAATCAGCGGACGGAATAGCATTTCGACAAAATTTATGGGTAAACACGTTTATGTATCGCGGTACGATATCCAGCATATTCAGAGTGTTTTATTAGCGCGCGAGCCGCGATGTTATACGAAAAGTTGCGCGACACGATAAAAATTTGTCTACTTTCGCACTTCTCAAGAGGAAATCAGCGAAAATAAGGCAACGTATATATATTCCCCTATGGTGTCACGCAATGATATTTGCAGCCAAATCCATGCCGTCTTATCACTTTCTGAGACAAATTTCTCCCAAGCAGCTAAAAATACCGATAGTGCGCCCCGAATGTCGCCATGCAACTTGACTCCAGCAGTGATTCCACCTCTTTCGGGTTTCAAAGTGAAACAGTATTTTATAGACTAATAGCGCTCGTAGATCTCGAGAATGTCAAGGAATTTAGAAAAGTCAACACGTTACCTTGCCAAACAAGTTTAAATTGAAAAAGTATTCCAGCGTAGCACGCGTGTTTAAAGCCTCTTTCGGCGCTATTTTACGAAAAATCTGTACGAGATTTTTCGCCTGTCTTTACACATACGTTCGTCCGTATTGCGGTAACGTACACAAATTATTTTGGAGAGAAATAATCAGAATTGGTAGCAGTATAAATCCTCGGACGTACTCCTTTAGAAGAACAGACGTAGAATACAGAATACATTCTTAAATAAAAATTTTCGAAAGACAATTTGCGAAGATCACTACGACGTCTCGATAACGCGGTACAATTACAAGATCCTTCGACATAATATTACTTGAGCGGAGCTCTGAAATTTGTTTCACAGATAAGTAAATCGAGTTGGTGCCGTAATCGTGGAAATAACTCGAGAGAAATTAAAGTGGCCGAGGATCTGATGTCGTCTACTCCGAGCAGTCTATTTATTTCTCCTTTCGTTTGCTCCGTTTCTTTTTTTCTTTCTCTTCCATTTCTTTTCTTAACTCGATCTCTCTTTGTCGACTTCATCGACTGCATTTTGCTCGAACATGAAAGGGAAACAGTCGCTACCTGTTCGGTGGAAATATTTAAACAGTCGATGAAACCAGCGAAATGCGAATAATTCGTGCGACTAAACGGAAGTTACCGTCGTCTCAGTACTCAGATTTCTAACCACGAAATGCGTTTCAAAGGCTGGTAATTATGAAAATATGATGAGTCGTTTAATAAATTGAAGATTTTACCGCTTTTCCACTAAACGTTTTATTTCACCGAATAATATATTTTCACGAATGTTATAGTTTACAGTGATATTAGCACTCTGAAAATCCTGTATATGGCTTATACTTTTTCTAACTTTATCCTAATTTAGGAAACTATATATATTCAAATATATATAGCCTCGTAAATTAGGATAATATAAACCAATTCTGCTTATTCCGGTGTGATCCTTGTGCAATTGAGTAGATGGCGAGCCAACTCTCGTAGATGTGATTTCGTTGATTCCTGAAATTCTGTACGATACTATCTAAAAATTTGCACGTTGTGTCTTTGGAAGGGGGACCTAGACCCAGTGCTGTGTGAGGGTGTGCGTCGAAGCGATGGAACGAACACTTCTGTGAAATGTTCGAATGGGTCTGAGTTATGTCGCAAGAATCGCTATGCTAATCGTGAGCATGAGCGTTCCGAAACGCCAAGGTTTATGATAAGGTCACGGCTATTGAGCTATGGAAAGTTACTGTGGAGAAGTTAAAAATACATGCTACTACAAATCCGTTAAATTACTCGTCATCTAGTACCATCTGAGTACTGCCACTGAGTGGCGCTGAAAATGTATTTCTCAAAAACAGTGGTTGTTCTTGACCGTGACACAAACCTGGCCTAATACAACCCTCGACACATTGCGTTATAACACTCGATAGTTACCTTGCTACATAAATAAAAATTAATGAAGAATTTGTTGATAAAATAGTAAAAGTTTAGATAACCCAACGCTTATTTTTGACGAAACGTAATTTAATTAGAAAATTGAGGACTTTATTTTATACGTATAGTTTCTAAATATTATAAGTTATATAAATAAATGAGTAGTGGGGTATATTTGTAGCAACTGACTTTCCCGTCTAAAAGATATATAATAGAGAATAATGAACTGAAAATGGTCAAAAGATAATTCGAACGAAAGGAACTGCGGACACAAAACAGATAAGAGACGAATGGGTGGATTCTCCCGCGTTCCTTTCGTGAAAAGTCCAAGATACCGGCGAACAGCACTTCTAAAATTAGTACCATTCTTCCCTCCACTCCTCACACCCGGTTTTATCCCCCTTCGCCAGGGCTTATTATCTGTTACTCGTGGATTCAAAAGTAGAATTGCAGAAAGTTGACCTGGTATTTCGCAACGTACCCTTCAACCATCTATGAGAACCAACACTTTCTAACTTTCCCATTCTGTTCATTCCACACAATCAATCAAAAGCAATTGATAAGCTCTGATAAAGGAATAACGATATTGCTTCCACCACTATATTCTATTCGACCAATATTTCTTAGGTGTAAGTGATATACGAGCCGTATTAGTATCGAGGCTTGAAAGGAATCGATTTAGGCTTCGGAAATCAAGAAATTAAATATTCATAATATGCGGACGCGTTCGATAAATCTTTCTAAATGACGCGTTTCCTATAACCGGTTTCGTTTAGCTTTGAACGTTTCAAAATGATCTATGACGCGAAATTTCCATTTTACCATCTTCTTTCTTTCTTTCCCCCTACTTCGAGGAGAATACATCCGAAACGATATCGTGCGTACACATATTGTAGCAAACAGAATACATAATGATTCTGAGAAGGAAAATACTTCGACCTAGGTAAAAATTCTGCGTTGTTTAAAGTGACGTTTTACGTGTTGCAACCTAAGATGAAGAAAATCTACTTTTCAAATATTAAATGTCAGGACGCTTGATGAGAAATTGATAAAGAAAAGCTGCGAGGTAAAACTTCTGAAAAAATACTCAAAGAAATTACGAAAGGGAAGTCATGTGAAAAATTAATTCAAGCAACGATAGCAGCAACTTTTCGAGTATAATCGGGTTAACAATCTTTCCATGCTAAATTTTTCATCACCGTAAAAGTCATCTTGTATCGTTCCATCTTTGTATTTCATTTCCGTCTACTCTTTCTTCTTTACTCGTTGGGTTACTCCATCCTACCTATCTGACTAAACGCAAATATTTTCCTCCATCCTCCGCCACAAGACAAGATTGTATAATAGAAAAATTTTCTTGTTGAAAACAGGGAAGGGGAATTCGATTCGATTCTGTTACATCACACGGATGTTTTGATACGTGTTGGATATAACGAAATCTCCACAGATGGATGTAACAAATTGAAATAGAAATATCGTTCAACAAACCAACTTATTACCAACTTATTTACTTTTTACCGATCTTCCCGTCACCGATCTTTCGATCATTTTTAAATATTTCACGATGATAAATGATACGTACGTATTAGGTACATGTATCTCATAAAACTTCTGACGGAGGATATAGCATAGTTATAAAAAAAATACGTTATAATAATATTGATTTATAAAAATATAAAATATTGATTTATTTTCTATCGATTTATTTTTCTGTAATTTTTTCCTAAATACTTCACGACATGAAGTTTCAATAAAAGGGAGAAAAGCTCCAAACCCGTTCGTTTGCGTTATCGTAGAATTTAATTAGCTTGTGCATAAAACTTCATCGTTTTCGAAGTCTTAGTAATGTCCTTTAAACATATTTAGTATACCATCCACTGGTAACTATACCACTAACGCTTACATCGATCTTCTTTGAAAAACGAAGAGGTATTGAATTTTGCCTAATAGTTGCGAAGGAAACCTCATAAAATACGTGGCAAAGTTTTGAACGCGGTGTATAAAGGAACATTGAAGGAACCTTGTAGGTACATTAACTCCTTAATGAACATATAAAACGAGAAAAATGTGCTTCATTCGCGTTAATTTGTTCAGAACGATTGTTGTTAAAGTATACAATGTGTCCACTGTCTCGTGTCCAATTTTTCATTTGCTTTACTAACAGAATAATAGATGTAGGCAGTACGATTTTCCTTGAGAATACAATATAACAACAAAGACATGCGCATTTACAAATATTTGTTCGTGAAGTTTGCGACGAAAGAAATCTCTATCCCCTACAGATACTTCAGTGAATTGATCGAACGTCTGCCAGTCCTCGAAAGTATGATCGGAAATACTTGGAAAAGAACATAACTGCCCTATAGACGTTTTCGGAGGATTTTACGAGAAAATTTTAGGCCACGAATGAAACGTTGTCAGTATTTTAAAACAATCACTTTTCAATTCACACGATTCCAGCGAAATCTAATTTCGAGTGTCTGTACTTATCCTGATTTATAGCAGGGATTCGTTGCTTTCTAGCCGCTTTGGTAAACGTAATCTGATTTTCCAGCCGTTTCCACTTTCCGCCAGAAGAATTTCCTGCCACTTTATCTGCAGTCCGCGGTATAAATATATGAAAACTCCTATTTAAGGACAGTATTGCATGTTTTTTACCGGATAGGTAGGAAAAATGCGTATCTCCGGTGAAATCCAATTTTCCAGAAGGAATACGTTCTAAAGTACATCGCATCTCCGATCTTACGTATTCCTATCCGATATTATCCTCTGATAAGCACTTCCTATCCTACTCTTACAACTCTTAGAAAATATCTGTCAGTGTAAACATCTGACTGTAATAAAATGTTGGAAATTGCGGTAAACACAACCATTGAATTTCAAGTTAATTTTATGATAATAAACACGACAAAAATGAGTAAAAACATTTATCTCATGTAATTAACAAGAAAGGGGGGACGTGGTTGAAGGTTGATAATGAACGTAGCAATGAAAGATTTCTCGATAAACGTGAATTGCTATTTTTTTCTTCATTTTTATGACTAATCTTATTTCCATATCTCTTCGTCCAGCCAGTATGCGGATCAGGTTCTAATTATAGCTTTAGAGATGTTAATCGAGTCAGCACAATTTGGCATTTCCTCTTTTTCGATGAAAGTTAGCTACGCCGTAAACGACGTCGTGTGGTCTAATGAAAAAAGTTCTTCCAATCTCCTCAATTCGGAGAAGCTGCATTAGCATTGATAACGATAGGCATCGAACATTCCACGAATAAGTATTCGCTTCATTCCCTTTTACAAACTCTCTCAAATGCTCTGAATATTATACGAAGAATGTTTACGAGCGCGATTGAAAATTTCATAAATTCGTAAGCTCTGCTGACGCAGATAATTACAACAACGATATCCAATTTATCAATTTCAGAATCATGGAAACAATTTATACGAAAATGTGAATAACCGAGGATGAAACGTTCAGCCCAATCCTCTCACACAGCTTTATTTGGTATTTCACAAGCGAAAACCAGTGTGTGACCCGATATCCCTACATAAGTGACGCTCGTCTTACGATCAACGAATTATACGGACGTCTTTCTGATGCAAAAAGGGAAAATACGCTGACTCAAACTGAAGTCAGCGAGAATTCTACAACGAGAATGAACGTCGGTAAAAGGCAGTAAGAGCAACGTGCAAATGGATATAACACGAGCACTATTTGTCGAATAAGAAGACTGTCATTCAGGCGTTCTACAAACGTTCTCGGATGTCGTTGGGGAACGTTAACGCCTCAGCCAATCCCTACCCTCGCAATTTCATCCTCCCATATACCGCGTTGCCCTTCCTTTATCCTGCAAAACCTTCGGGAGCAGTTCGCTCTGTGGATGTCGCGCACGCTTCTGTGATTTATCATCCGATACCTATTGCACAGCCTCCAGTCATTCAAGCCTCTACAATGTAAGTTATGTCGTGCAGTATTATTAAGGATAAAGATTGTAAGCGAACGAGGTTGAGAATAAGTGAAAAGAAATGAGAACCAAGTCGTTCGAGTTTATTTCTTCTGGATGATTGGCGGGGTGAAACGAAGCTCCCGCGTTTTGCTAAGTCCCGACGGGTCGATTGAAGCTTCCACCACTTGTAACTTAGCGGGAATTTTCTACAGAAATCGATATTAAGAAGAAACTTCGTGGGCTGGCGAAACAGAGAAAAACAGTGAAAATATATTATTCAATGTTTGTTTTATTTATCGAGGGTATGTCTCGCAATGTGCTTTGTATCCGTAACACGCGAAATGAAAACATTGTCCCTACTGCTGAATATCTCTATGAAATGTTCTACACGAGCCGCAAGAGACGAATAAGGAGACGGGAAGAGAATAGCAGAGGGAGAATGAAGAAACTAGTTCACCGGACTTTATTTTCCGGATATTGAAGCGGAATGTTTGCAATGAATTTTGATGTGCACGACGTGTATTATGTATAATAGAAAGTAGTAAAACTGTGAGACCTAACATACAAAAAATATTACAATCTGCAATTACGATAAAAGTAACTCCCAAATTCAAACAATGCTCCGTAACAAAATCTAACTTGTGTATTTGATTGCAAGTTCTAATCACGCGCTTCATCCGAGATACATTTTGGGTAAAATAAACAGAAAAGTAGGCTGCGAGGCCGGTGTAACCTAGACATTCTATGAGCACAGTAGTCTCGATGGCCTTGCATTTTCAACTTGAAGATGTACGCCTACAGCGATACAAGTAGCGCCGCGTGTTTTCAAAGCCTCTGACTCGTCCATAAAACAAAAGAAGCTTTCCGGAAGGTCGAAAAGCTACTAAGGTAAAAGATGCGTTTCACTTTCTCACTATTATGAAAAGCTAATTGCCTACGAAGTAATTAATTCTATCGTGCAATTTTAAACGAGAATAGGAGAAACGTGAAAAGAGAAGCACGCACTTACGCGCGTTATAGTTTAAAAACCGGTTATTTGTTTAGGAGTTTAACTCCGCTTAGAATTTTATTCACAGTTTTAATTGTTAAGCAAATTTCTACAAACGTGGATCCTACTGTGAAGTAAAGCGTGAAGTGCTATATAGCATTTTCTAATTTCGGAACAAATATCGAAACTATTGAAATTGAATTACCACTTTATCTAGGAACTAGGAAGTCGACGAGAACCAAGAAGCGTTAGTAAAGCAAATCGATTCTCTAATCAATTTTGAAAAATTAATTAGAGAAAATTGTTGATTATTAATTTTGAAAAACTAGTTAGAGAATCGATCTTTCAACAAACTCTATTATTAATTTTCAATGTCTGTTCAATTAAAGATCTTCAAGTGATTAAGATAGATAGTACGAAACATTGAATAAGCATTCCTCACTTTTTAATCATATCAACGAAAGCTCCTGAATATAGCATGTAAAATAAAGTTAAGCGAGGAAAATCTTGGAACAAACAACGTTGAAAAAATAAAACTCACCTAAAGGATGTCACCAGTACTGGCAGCTCTCGTAGTCTTCGTCAATGGTCCCAGTTGTCTGGTTTGATCTGGTCGAGGTCTGCAGTAAATAATTTTTCGAAAAGCTTTCCGAAAGCTGTCACTGAGGAAAGCGTAAAGAATAGGATTGACGCAGCTGTTCGTATACGCCAGAATATGACTCGCTATTTGCACCATTATTGTCGCTGATGTCAATCGGTACACATCCAATGCTTTTGTCACTAGGATTACCTTTTGTAAAAAAAAAAAAAAAACAAAACACGCAAAAGATATTATTATAATCCTCGAGCGTGAAGAGTTTGGATTATTTCAAACTTATTTCGGATTAAATATGCTCGCTCGTAACGGAAGGATGAAATTTTCCATGGAAATGCAGCAAAAAATCTGTTTTATAACGAACGATTGACGATCACACGTGTAAATATGTATTAACTGCGTGTCACAGAAGGTACACCGATGGCAGTTCATTTCTGTAATGGCGATATTGCCACTAAAAGTGCCAAAAAGACCGATAATAAATAGTCTATCAACTTTTTGGCTGAATTTTAACTCACTGATCTCGTGTCCTACTTAAAAAGAACCAAAGTAAAGGTATTATGCGAATATTGTCAAAGAAATATACGTTTAATACTTGAACAGATAAAAACGTACAATTTCTGTGATATGAATTCAGCAGCTAAGTTAATAAGAGTCAATAGGAAACATTTGTACAATCTATGAAAACAATATTTCTCGTTCATCGAATAAAAATCGTATAAACTCTTCGTTCTGGCTGCTGCAACATATTGGCGTATTTCTATTGCGTTTCAATGCATGGCCGATACATTTTCAACGGAGAATATTTTACACAGGAAGCTCAATAAACGCAGTATATCCGATATATATTTAGTGCCGTGAGAAATACATAAAACATTCATTATGAAATAGGAGACAAGCGAAAGATAGATGAAAAATCATTATGTTCTATTTCGAAACGCGAAAAAACAGAACATCGTACTGGTTTTAATAGTCTTGACATAGAACCGGGTGGCTGAACATATTTTTGCGGTTCCATAGAATTGTTTCGCTCGCTATTTTCAATTCGCAACATCCTACGACGAATATCTGAACGTGCAACCATTATTCTTTTGGAACCACCGTTCGATTCACGAATTTTTCTATTTCATTCAATTTAGAGAAATTTCGTAAAGGATCGATAAATTTCTATGGACTGTACCACGTTTTAAATGTAACGATATCATTCGTGTAATTTAACTATCTCACAAAGCCAGAATTAAAAAATTAGTAGCATTGTTGACCGACCGATAAACCTCATGCCGATATTCCGTATTGGCCACGAAATACACCGAATTACCGAATTTCACCGCACAATTTCCTTTCGCGATTTATCTTCCATCTCAATCAGCGCCAATGGCGTATCACTTGATTACATCTTGCTCTTCTTGAATTTTTTCCGTCAAAAGTCAAACTCCGCAATTGCCACTTAATTCTCTGGCCGCCGTTTACGACTGATATCACGGCGAATTATACGATACGAAAACCGTGATCTTTCGGATAGATCATTGCACGATAGCCCCGTGGAATTTACACGCGGTTACGTAGCACATTCCACAAGAAATGTTTTCAAATATTATTAAAGTATCAAAAAAATAATATTGTTACGAATATCTTTATAGTCCCGAATAAATGAAATCGAAAATAGAAATCTGTTATTTAATAACAAAATACTGAAAATACGTTTAACTGCGAAATTTCTGTTAGATCGTAAAAATGTTATATATTACAAAATTCGACGCTGATCGATGTTCATCTATTTCGTTATGCGAAAGAACGTGGCACTACTAACCTGTATAGGACACCAACAAAAGGCGAAAACGCCAACGACGACGAAGACTAGCCTCGTAACTCGCTTTCTTCCGCGTCGACTTTCGGCGCTGACGCGATCAGTGCGCCAGAGTCTGATGAGCATGCAAATGTAAAAGAAACATATCAGCGTCAGTGGCAGCAGATAGCTCATCAGGAAGAACGACAACTGGAATAACGGCCAACTATATTGCGGTAGGATTCGACAAGCCGTCAGGTTCTCCGACGACAAGTCATCCATGTCCTGAAAATAAAGCAAATCTACATATATAACAGAGCAATTCTGGGCCGAAATCGTATAGGGAAATAAAATATATGGAATATCGACTCAATTTTTTTAATTTTCTTTAACACGTTCCACGCCACCGAAAAAGTAAATTGTCTTTGTTCCTTTAAGTTTAGGCAAGGTATACCACACGTTCGCATCGAAAATGACATAACTTCAGCAGAACGGGCGTTTTCAATTTATGACGAAGAATTTCTTTAGTTACTTCGAATCTATGGAACTTTAAAGAAATCTTTCATAGTGCTAGCTGGAAAAATACGTTTTAGCATCGAGGGTGGGGTATGTAGTAGTAGGCTTGCATAGTAAAGTCAAAGTGACCGCTTAAATGTACATAAGTGTATACGTATATGTAAAACGTGATCGATATTTCATGCAGCACACAAGATTTCATACTCGCAGTAATGATCATAGCAAGTCGCATGTCATATATAGAGAACGTTCATACCCGGAGTATTTAGTGCTCAAAGGGCTAATGCCATGAGTTTGAATGCTTTCACTATGATAGTTATTCTTGAAATGCTGTACATGCCATATGCCAGCGTCTCTGTGTGTACGCGGAGTATTGTAAGAAATCGTTGCATATATGTGATATGAAATAAATATTCAACTTTGGACATGAAGGGGTAAAACATTTTTTCACTACATGTTCTTAATTCTATGGAACGATGGAAAAATGAAAATGTTAATAGTTATCCGAAAATGAGGTTGAATTACTCCAAAACGAGATAATTGTCTCTGATTAATTTAACACGTCCACCAATTTCGTCTGGTCAAACTGTGGTGTGATTCAATCGAAATGTACATTTGACGCGTGTATGAAACGCGCATTATGATTTGCATTTCCCCATCGCATCAAATGGCCCATGTCATGCACGTAAACCTAAAATACTGTGCAGCTATAATCGTCGAACGATCACAGCCAAGTAGGAGAATGGTTGTTTCTCCCATTTCCGTTTGTAGAGTCGGGCAAAATCATATAATGCACGATAATGAGTCGTGTTTGGAGAAATTTGCGCAGAGCGCGTACAATCCCGATAATCTAGATGCGTATTCCATGAATGTGTAGTGTTCGGTTATCATTCGCGGTGTAATCCAAAAATACTTCTGGCAATTACACATTGGTAAACAATGTTGACAGATTAGTCTAGCAATTTCATAGCTTATCATGTTCAAATAACGCGGTCTGTACCGGTGCGTCATATGTTTCAACGATGAATCGATACGATTATCATATTAAATTATCCGAAGTTAGTGCTTCGTATGATCTCGTAGGTTTCACATTTACAAAAAAAAAAACAGAATATGGACATACGATCGCAGAAAGTATAGAACGAAGAATAAAATTCAGCGATTCAGAGATAAAAATGATTTTCGATTTCACAGAACTGCGGATAAAGTTAAGCTAAAAGATAAAATATATCGAATATGATTTCAGCAATAAAGAATTGAAAAAGAATATATGATACAAATCGCTATGACTTCTAATAATACTTTGATCCCGACGATACCGATCACGTCGGTTTTGCCTTTATAAAGCTTTATGAGAAACGTTCTATTATGAATAATTACAAGTTGCAAGGTTGGCTGCGTCCATTTCATTCGAAAGTAATTAGAGTGGTTACACTCAAAGGTGAATTACTGAATAGAGGGGCATCAGCGAACTTTCCTCCCGTTCACTTCAATCTTTCAGTACCATTGCCGGATTATTATTTAAAGAGCTAATCTGTCTTTTTTGTCAATTTTAATCCGGATATCTTAATCCGGCTTCTTTTAAAATCTCTGTCGACTATGAATCAAACCGACCCGCTAAATATCAAATAAATCATGGTTTCCGTTTGAATGATAGACAAATGATTCGAAATGCGTTATAAACAAGTTGGATCATTAAAAGAGTATATTCAATCGATTCATAGTATTGAAATCTGACCATTGAACATATTAATGCAACGGATAACGAATAACCGAATCGAAGTGAATCGAAATGAATCGAAAAAACTTACTGGATCGATATAATTTTCAACATTTGTTCGATTGTAACTAATAAAAAGAATCACATAAAACTCTGATAGAGATCTATCGTTATATATATTAGTACTATTAGTAATATTATGAGTTAAGCGAAAATTGTTAATCCATGAATTTGACAATATTATGGGAAGTGATTGTGTAACTTACCTCGCCGTGGACGATGAATGCAGGAGTGGATATTGCGAAAATCATCGCCCAGGCGATACAGATGGCGACGATTGCGTGGTTTTCGGTCCTCCATGACATGGAGGAAATGGGATGAACCACTGCTAAGTATCTGTAACAATCAAGATACAACATTATGTCGCCGTCAACAAATGCTGCTTCTTAATTCATTATTAACGTACACCCTTTCACCGAATTCAAATACTCTCTACTACTACTACAAAACAACTATAGAGTTCCGATATGTATCAACGGCAGTATAGGCCTCTTTTGAAGATGTCTTATACATAATGCCGAAGCAAATCAATATGCTAATTAACTTGGATCTAAGCCAATAAGCGAAATTATGCAGCCTATCAAGGGATACTAGGTGAATGGATTTATGCGATCTATCAAGGAAACCTGAATCAAACACATAGCTTCGCTTGCAGCTGTAGAAATGAATGATTACTAAACTTAAGCGATCATAAATTAATTCTTCAAACATGTAAGGCGATCAATCATATAGAAATTATTCTAAATCCCGTCACGATCACATTGCAATTACTGAAGACTTTGAAAATTCTATTTGACATAGGAGATGGATGCCGCTAGGTTATTGAAAACGGAATTGAGAAATAAAATCAGAAACCTGAGCACGTAACGTGACTCAAAAAGTTTCTTCGAAACACAAAATGAATGTATCGTATATTTCGAGAGGAAATCAAGATTCTTTCGCACGTATGACATTTCTAGACATAGCACATGATGCTGCAGTCTGCACCACTGCATACTATACAGTATCTTGAAATGTAACGGAAAACAATGCTGATATTTATAGAAGGATGAGTTACATCTTACGTTGAGGATCGAGTTTTATCGTGCAGTATCCTTCTTCGACTATTTCCGTTAACCCGTGCCTGATCGAGTGATTCTAAATTATCGTCTCTACCTCTGCGTACCGCTTTCTTTATGGAAACTATACCGTAGAAAGCATTTTGAGAGAATTACCTAATTTTTCTCTTTCTTCTTAATTTACTCACCTATCGAGGCTCATGAGGACTAAGGTGTAAACACTGGCGTAGGCAGTGACGATGATGAGATATTGAACCGTCTTGCACCAGAAGTTGCCGAAGGGCCAGTAGGGTAGCACAAAATCGGTCGCGGTAAATGGTATACAAAAAATGACGAATAATAGATCCGCCACGGCTAGATTAATAATTAGGATATTCGTGGTTGATCTCATTCCAGGATTCGCGGCAACCACGATAACGACCAAACAGTTCCCAACGAGTCCAAGGATACCAATCATACCAAAAAATATCGGCACCACAACTACTACTATTCTCTCCACTTGATGTCGATCGAAATTATATCCATCAAAGTCATCGAACGGTTTGTGAGTTTCGTTGTACGAGCTGTTTGAAAAATTTCTGGCTATTCTGTCCAAAGTCTCCATCTCTTGAAACATCGTGTATCACATCCACAAATCGTTGAAGTTATATCATAGCAGATCTTGAAACTGTATCTCGGAGTTTCTAATCACTTTCGTTCATATCATAACAAATGGCCTTGTAACAAGTTTTAATTCAATTTTCTCCTATATTTCAGTTTCATTTTAGTTTAAAAGAAGATCGATATGAAAGCTGTTGTTTATCTTGCCTATGACAGTAAATGTATCACGTCAGTAAACACTGCAGTTAAAAAACTTAATACTCTGTATTTCTAGAAGTCATTCTCGAATCTTGTAGAAAAATCTATTCGATGGCGTGTATCTGATATACGGATTTCCCCCAAAATTTCTTGCGATTAATGAAATTTTAATAAATTCTTACGTCGTGTCTTTGAGAGATCAAGTATGATTTTCTTTCCGCCAGCTGTCGATCTGTAAAGAAACGGATTTTCTATTCAATATAACACTTCTTACGCTGCGAAATACGTTTGATTTGATCCAATAAGTAGTTAACACAGTAAGCAATATTAGTCGCACAGTCGAATTGTTTTATCTCTCAACGACTAACAGCTTTACTTATCCAGACACGTGGAGCTTAAATTACACACGAGACACGAAGCGTTCTGATTCAAATTTCGTATCCATATTTCAAATTTGACTAATGTGTTGGATATAGATTCCTCTTCCCTTTAAACACAGAGCCATTAAGCTAAACTAAAATTAGATTTCGCTAAACATAATATACAATATTCTACAATTCTATGAAATCGTTTGATTTTAATCGTTTTTATTCAGACTGATACCGAGCTCCTATATATCACGTTACAAATAATAAAGTCACTTCTTGGAAGATAAATAAGTTTAATTCATCACAAAAGCATCTACACTTTAAGGAGTTCCTTTTAATTAATGAAATTACTCGTCGTCTGTCACATCCGAATCGAATTATTTAAGACTGTTGCTTGCAATCACGAGATGGACTAAAGGAAGTAATAACTTGATCTACGTAATTAAACGCTAATTTTTCAATATCATATTAAAAATAATCGTCACGCAATAAATTATTGACATGACGCAACTAAAATCGTTCAAAGCTATTAAAGTGTAAAATATGAAATGCAATGTACGTTCAATGTCACATTTTCTCACAGTTCTTTCCCCGACACGAAGTCATATTTTGGTAATTATCGATATCGCTATAGTGAATTCTGCCTATGATTATGCGTCCATGACAACTTATGCGTTAGTATTGGTTGGTATTGGCCGGATAAAATAACGTCCAAACCAAGCCTAATTCTTATTTTTTGTCTATAATTTATATAAGATTGGGTTAGATGTCACTTTATCTGACCATCGTGAGGCAGCCGCAACCAATGCTCATACGCTGTCGCGGACAGCACAATTATAGACAGAATTCACTGTGCCGATAGCGACAGCTTTTCGCGAATATTTGGAAAACTAAGACGCAGCGACGCTTACATGTATAAGAAAATGTTGTTGAAATTTTGATTTCTACGACATATTAATATAAAATCATCGAAGTGGACAAAATATCGATTACAATCGATATTTTTATGAAATATTCAAAAAGCGATAACTTTCTGATTTTCGTGTATATTCTTTTAAATTTCTCTTTGTCAGTTAAAAATTGACAATTCTCCTGATGAAGATCGAACAAAGAAAAGAGAAGAAATAATAAAAATTGACCCGTTTCAAGTCGTGTTTGACTGATAGCAATGCCTTATCGAAATTCAGGTCACGTTGAGAGCACGTGCGATCCCCTCTTTGTGACTCCGTAAAAAGAGTGTTCTATTTAGCCCCCGTTCTCACTTAGGCAAATATAAATAATATAGGTAAATTCAACATAAGTGGATATTCAAAATATTATCAGATTAAATTAGAGAAGCTAAGTGGTCTAAAGTGGCAAGAAACTTACGATAAAACCACTCGCTTTATACAAGTAACATATAACATCAAAATACGCGAACAGATAGATGAAATTCTATCCAGCCAGGGGGAGTATAAAGATAAGAAAAATATTGTGTTATTATCCAATAAATTTTGTCTCCATCCCATATATTCGCATTTGATATTTATAGACAGAAATAACGAAATTCTACTATTACGATATTGAAATTTTACAAATATATATAGTAATTTTAATTCGATATATTTCAAATTACGAATCTCACAAATAAAGTTCATTAAATAACATGGAATATGAAAATTAATCATCACATTCAAAAGAAGTCTATTGTGTTTCAGTTGGCTAAATTAAATTTAAATAACACCGTAAAATATGGGAAAATTACATATGCATTACATGTTCCTATTATTCGAAGTTATATTTCTGCACTCTGCGGTACGTATAAAAAACAATGGTGGTCCAGCTACCACCATTCTTTACCTCCTTGTTCGCTACACTTCTGAAGAATCAACATTTTTAATTCATGCTACTTTACCGCCCACTATTTTTTTATACTCTTTCCCTCTCTCTCTCTCTCTCTCTCTCTCTCTCCCCCTCCCTCTCTCTCTCTTTCTCTATGTTTTATACTATTTTAAAGAATAAAAATGTCAGTTCCACCATAAAATAACGTTAGATCGTAAAAGAATTTCATTCGTCCAGCAAAACGATATAAAACCACGTATCTTTCATATATAAATGTAATATATCACATAGATTGAAACGCAAAGGGACTTCTTCTCTCAATTTGTACATTATTATCGTGCAATACATTCTTTTATAATACATCTTGTTCCCGTACTTTTTACCCTTGTTCCAGCCAATTTATTAAAGAACAAAAAATTGGGAATAAAGAAAAGATTTCCATCGAAACGTCATTGAATATGAAACAACATTTCGTAGCTACGGTCACAGTTGAATATTCCACGAACATAATAATTTCACAAAAAAAAAGAATCACGTTTCTTGCTCGTCTAAAAGCCAGAAAGATTATCGATAGAACACGTGGCTTCGAATACGACAGGATGTTACAAGCATCTCGTGGCTATTAATGAAATTTATGACGATCTTCATTTAATTACCTTGGTCCTCACGCGCTGATATCGAGAGGGTT
The DNA here is from genome assembly GCF_000188095.3 of Bombus impatiens. Classification (NCBI taxonomy): domain Eukaryota; kingdom Metazoa; phylum Arthropoda; class Insecta; order Hymenoptera; family Apidae; genus Bombus; species Bombus impatiens. The sequence goes on from NT_176936.1 coordinate 970,827, forward strand.
TAACGATCATCCGCCCTTCCTTTTACCGGATTAAGGCTCATAAGGCGTAACTGATGCAGATAGATCGATTCATGATTGGTCTTCCAGCGGCTACTAATTGCTGCAACTCTCGTTTGACAAATATGTCCCTGATGAATATGGTTGATGCATCTTTGATTTCGATATCATGATAGCACGAAGACATCTAAATGCGTGTATCCTTATACCGAACTTGAGCGCATTCACATCCAAATTTAACATTCTATCACGTCATTTTTTCACACAATAAACGATGTTTTAAACGATGATTAGAATTTGTAATACTTTATTGTAATTTTCTCATATGCGTATTAGTTAATCGATAATCCAGTGCGTGAAGAATTATTCAATGGACCGTCGATATAAAATTTCAAAGATCTTCCTGTTAAATAAAATCTGTCAACTTCGATCCCTTTTTCCCTTCCTCTTTTGTTAGTAAGGAACTTTGATTTAATGGGCACGTTAAACATCAGAATATCATGTAACTGGTATTCGATCTCACACTTTTCTGGGTCACGTTTTTTTGATCGTTCTTGCGTTACAAAAGATGGATATCATACGTAAAGAAATATTACGTGGAAACTTTCGGTAAAATATTCAGATATTTTGGGTAAATTGTTCGCACTTTCCGCACAGCTATCACCATTCACGCGGCTTAAATAATATTTTTCAACCTAAATCCCACGAAACTTTCTTGACACATTCTCGTCAAATAACTTTTTATGATATCCAGTATGATTCCAGTAATAAGACTCTCCGTAAAACGTACGTCACTTTAACAAAATAATCCACACGAATCTCAAAGCTAGTTATTCGTTGTAAAGTTGCGAAATATTTAATTTGCGCTTAAATTTCGTAAAAATCATGTTGTTCTTTCGTTTCTCGTGGGAAAACTGTGCGTGTTAACGAGATTTAGTAAGTACCGTCGTCCATAAATAAACGAGCGGTAACAGAAAAATAAAAAATTTATGAAACGTAACGACACACGTGCTTAGACAATATCAGAGTCGGGAGAAAATATAAAAACGACTAAAAATAAAATTATTTCCTATCTCACGACAAAGTTTTCAGGAACACTTCACTGATAATAATTTTTTCGATTATTTGTCATTTACACGATCGTTTTTCATTTTCTTTTTTTTTATTAATTTACTTTAGAGCTTCTTTTCTTCCTTTAATTTATTTATAGCGATTACGCGACAAAATTCGTGACACGTTTCTATCACATTTAATTTTGAATACGACTTTCAAGAACTTTTATCGGAAAGAGATACGTGTACGAAGTATTTTGAAGACCGCGAGATAGGTACACAACCGGCGGTGGATGCGGCACGACTGTGCAGATTGAAGAAATATCGCCGTCGAGTTTACCTGAAATAGGGGTGCAGGACTATCCTTGCAGAGAGGGTGCAAGAGCCATCTAGCATCCTTCGAAGAGCACGGATTTATTGATCTGTTCCCTCAGCCGCTAAAATCGAGGTACTATTGTATCATCATATAGTAATCCTCCATCATTTTACAAAATGAGATTAAATATTACTAACGAAGAAACGAATTTACATCACTTAAATAAAATATATTAGAATCCATTATCTAATTTGAAGATAGTTTGAAAAATAAGTAGGTCAGAATTTCTTCCGTTTTGTGCTGAATACACATATACAATTGATTTTCCTGCATTGCCACATTCTTACAAATTAGAAAATAATAATATTTAATTAGTTAACATTTCATTTTTTCATTATTTTATAAACACGTTTTCGAAATTTTTCGCTTAACTGTTAAGTTTGTATACTTATGTTCCGATAATCGATAAGTAACGTATAATACAATTGAAATGTTTAAAAATCATTTTACCTTGTTTATAACTTTGACACATTGATTATAAATAATCAGTTCACTGATATGATACTGAAATTGAGAAAGCAAGAAAATACCACATGTAAAATTATCGTTATAAATTTTTAACTAGTTTATTCTTTTTATTTTTTATTTGTATTTAAAGATAAAATTCACTCTCAGCAAGAATAATACAAATTTTTATTGTAATTATTATATACGATATAATATGTTTAAATTTCACGAATACCATTAAGCTCACAAATTTTGTGATTAAAGTCAAGAATTTTGTTATTAAACTCAGGAATTTTGCTATTAAACTCGGGAATTTTGTTATTAAACTCAGGAATTTTGTTATTAAACCCAAGAATTTTGTTATTAAATCCAAGAATTTTGACACCTGCAGTTTCGTAGCAACGATCGACCAGTTTTTAAACGTGCCTAAAATAGTTTCGTCAAATAAACAGGGTCCAGTCCTCAGGCGACGTGTCATACACACCAATTGTATGATAATTAAACACAGTACGAGGTTATTTAAAGAACGTCTATGTTGGTCGAGTGGACGGATTTAACTTTAGCTGCTTTCTTCTTTAATTATGAGAACAGTAAACCTAAAAGAAGAACGCAGAAACTAACAATTTTCCGTACAAACATTAAAACTTATGTCATTTGTAAAATTATAAGGTACTTGAAAGAAAAATGTCCCGTTAAGACAATAAAATGCAATGATATAATCAGTAAATCTTCTTACAGAAGAATTTATTTCTACAATTCGTTAGTAATTCTATTTAACATAGAGTAATATCGCTATAAGCAGTGATTATCTTGAAGAAAGCATAATTAATCGTATATATAATAATATCTTAAAAATATATAAGATCTTCTATAACTCTAATGCGATCTTCCACTAACTTTATCTATAATCGCTTGAGTTAAAACTCTCCCAGCAAGATCTTTAGCTATATTAGTTAACTGGTCTCCAAAGTTAGACTTTTTACTGGCAGGTGGAGGAGGAGGCTGATATCCTTGAGGATATCCTTGTGGATAACCTTGCTGATATCCTTGTGGGTACCCTTGAGGATAGTTTCCTTGGGGTGGATATGCCTGTGGGTAACCTTGATTATATCCAGGATAGTAATTACCATATGGGTTAGACTGGCTAGGATATCCAGACTGTGATGGGTATCCAGATTGTGAAGGATATCCTGACTGTGAAGGATATCCAGAATTGCTTCGACTAGCCTGACTAGGATATCCAGGATACGCAGCATTCACCGAATTGGCATTTACCCTTTTAACACTTTCTTCGTTCGTCCTGGAGCTGCCAGGGTAACCGGAGCTCGCTGGATATCCTCCGGAACTGGAAGGATAACCGCTCGATCCTGATGGATAGTCCGAACTACGCGATGGGTAACCAGATCCTGATGGGTATCCCGAAGAACTTCTCGAAGGGTAACCAGACTCCGAAGGGTAACCGGAAGAGCTTCTCGAAGGATATCCGGATCCTGATGGATAACCAGATGAGCTTCTTGAAGGATATCCAGATCCAGAGGGATAACCAGAACTGCTTCTCGATGGATAACCGGATGAGCTTCCTGATTCAGATGGGTATCCCGAACTTCTTGAAGGATAACCTACAGAGCTATAAGGATAACCTGACGAACCACTGGATGGATAATTGGAGTTCGAAGGATAACCAGAGTTACTTGGATAACCGGACGATCTGGTTGGGCTTTCGGAGTTTGGCTGACTTGCGGAGAATGAATTGGAATTTTTGGAAGAATCAGAGCTAGGATATCCGCTTCCAGATGGATATCCCGATTGCGATCCCTTTGTCGACTGAACGTCAGACGCAGAAGAGTCCACGTCGCTGGCGCTTTCTCGTCTTCTGACTATCTTGTTGTCACTATCGAACTCTGCGAACAATTCGTTATCTATCTCCTAATTTTTTAGAAATATTCTCTTCCGGTTTGTGCCCCATGCCATGCCGAGTCCAACTTAATTGTTATCACACTTCTGTGTTGCACAAGCAGCCTTGCTGACACAGTCAATATCGCTATCAATGCCCGAGCAACTGTACCATTTGAATTAGTATGTTATTAAACTAACTATAATGTAAATGTATTTTAATATCGTATATGTGATTGAATTATTTTTGTATCTTGATTATTCGTTTCTTGTTATTGTTTGAAAGCTAGGCTATGCAACGAGTAATTCAGTCATGCAATTTCATGTGATTGTACTTCTATTTGTCAAAAGTGTTGAAGGCTGTAAGTGTGCTATTGCAATAAACGATTCACATAGATGTGTCTCGACTTTCTGAATGCGTGGAGTATTTTAAACAATTACATAATCTTATTTATAATTCATTTTATTGGCATCTAATTGTTGTATTGTTTTATAAAGAAAATACATTTCTGGAATTACTTAAATTAAGACCATCCATAGTATGCTGAAGAATTACATATATTTATTACATTTGTTCGTTACATAGGAAAATGTTTCAAATGCTTGTTAAGTACTACACATTTAATAGACCTATATATCATAACAACGTAATAAAAATGTATCGCACAATCGTAACATGGCACTGTAATGAAAGAAACCACAGTCATTCATAAGATAATATGACACCTACAAAACTGGAGATAATATAAAATTAAATTAGTTCATCGTCATAATTTAGGTTATTGAATAAAAGATTAAATATCAGAGAATTCAGAGTAAATATTTTAAAGATAAGTACTTCTTTATCGACAAGATATCTCGTATATCGACACTAGATACAAAAAATGGCACAATTTGGACATTTTTTTTATATAATTTTTTCTTTATATAAATATGGTATGTCTTGCGATATAACTGCAGCCTCTAGTGTAGAAAGTAAGATGCGATCCTAAAGCGAAAGCTAAACATAAGGTAAGTAAGTTATAAATTGACAATGAACTCCATTTAACCAAAGAATCTCCAAATTCGGTTTCCCTGATCATCCACAGAGGTATGGGTATCGTAATAGCCGTTACCACTTTGCTGAGTGCGGCTCCTAGGAGTAGTTACACCATAACGATCATTCCCGAACAAACGGTTAAAAATAGAACCACTTCCAATAGTGTTTCTGGATCCCGAGTTACCGCTGACTCTTCCACCGTATCCACTGGGAGAAGATCTCGGTGGTGGAGTAGGTGGAGTTGGTCTAATCTTTCCTGGTCTTGGTGTTGGATACACTGTCACATTGAAGAGTGGTAGTCAAAAGCTATATCGTACTTAAAAGTCAACTAAATTCGATGCACACAATATATAAGCCGTTAGTTAATGTTAGAAATAACGATTATTGCGTACCAATGTTATGATGAAGTTATCTCTCCTTAAACATGCATTCTAATAATTGTTAATTCGTTTACACTTTGTACTTCCACTCTTCAATTTTGGGCATCAATTTATTTTTGACAAGTAAAAATATCAATTGCCTGTGTTAACTCTTAAGCCTTTAATGGATATTAATAAACCTGTAGCTATAATTAGACGAAATAAAAATAAGTAAATGTTTTAGATAATGTATGTATAATAAAATAAAAGTAAATTAAATCGAAGTAAAAATTAAAACAGAAGTAGATATCTTAAAAGTAGATATCTGGAAATCGTAGTTTCTTTTGAACAAAAGGGCAATATAAAAACATCGTAAAAAAGATGCTGAAAGAAACGCTGATAAAAGTAAAATGACTATCCGCCAGCTAAGAACTGTGACCTACAAAGTACTTCTACGTCGCACGCTGAAGTAGATAAGAGGTGTCAGGGTTCGACACGATAACGAGATCAGTCGGTGTTTGCTACGTCTTCGAGAAATTAATCCTAAAGCCTGTCCCAGGCGACTGCAGCTTAATGAGAGCAGATGACAGGTAGTTGTAGTAAATCTATGAATTTGATAGAAATCGTATTATTTTTATTCCGATTCAACGAGTTCGCACAATAGCCACTGGTTTCATATATTCATCAATATAGAAATAATTGTATACGTATTATAAATATACATCGATGCAAATATATCGATTTTATTAATGCTAAGAGAAATTATTTTTCGGACGGCAAAAATATCTGGCTCATCTCAATACCTAATTATGTGCATTGTGTAATAAAAGGAAGATAAAACATTCACGTGACAATAGTTTGTTCGTTTAAAGAGAAGTGAATAATTTTGTTCGTCGATCATACTCAGGATATCAGGTACCAAATTAATCGACTCATTGCAATCAGCGTGCTTGAGAAATTGGTCAACTTACATGCTTGATGACATATTTCTAGTTTTTAATCTATCGCTGGAAACATACATTTTGACAAGTTGTAAAATCATTGTGTACATCAAAAGAAAAAAATAGGTTATCAAATTCTGAGGTAGAACGCGAGTAAAAAGAGTGCATCAAATGGAAGAACTTTCACCTCAAACAGCGCGTGACTTTAATCAGTCAAATGCATTTTCAGCACCCAACATGTTTGAAAATCTTATTCTCTACGGAAAATGTAATTATATTTCTGCGTCTCCATTAATCATATATGCATTACAAAAAGAGCGATTACTGGCTGAAAGACACGTTGGAAGGCACGTAATGCATCATAGTAAAATATCAAATGGTAACTACAATTTTAAGAATGAATCTTTTATAAAGATAGGAAAACGTTGAGCAAAAAAGAAAAATGATAGAGAGATAATATCTTAAACAATAATTCCTTAAAGCATCTTATAATTTCATAAAGCATTTTGTAATTTTTGTATATTTTTTTCTTTTTCAAATATTATTCTAAAAGAAACAACAGAAAATAATGAAATAACATTACTACGACCTGTCATTCAATCTTCTAAAGATATTAATTTACCATAATGTATTTTTAAATGATGGAAATGTAAAAAATAAATTAGTAGCAAGAAAGAGACAGATAAAGAGAGAGAGAGAGAAAGAGAGGAAGAATATACATTGAATTCACTAACTTCAACATAAAAATATCAAGAAATTATACACGGTACACGCTAAAAAATTTCTCTAAGTCTACTGGACGAAAGTAGTGAAGGTACTTATAATCTCTTTCCATAGTTACGTGTACATATTATAAATATATACAATTCCACTAAGATTTCTCTATAATTATATATATATATAATTCAATATTGATCAGACAAACAAAAGTTTGCCGCCCAAGATTCGTCTATTATTCAATCATATCGAATAAAGCATTAACAGACACTTAGAACCCAATGCGCATGTAATCATGATAATCTATTCACCAATACCATGATAAGACTTGCTGAATAGATAATCATTAAGGACGGAGACTGCATGATGGCGTTATTTCTTCGATAACCAGAATGCACATTATTGTGGTACATACGATTCTGATTAGGATAATTCGCATTGGGATAATTCGGATTAGGATAATTCGCATAAGGATAATTCTGGTATCCGGGATATTGTTGAGGATATCCTGGCGGCGCTGGATAAGCAGGTTGTCCTGGATAAGTAGGATAATTGGATTGACCAGGTTGTCTAGCGGGATAGGCTTGTCCAGGCACTGGCATTCTGTTGTGCGTTGGATACGGCGGATATCCTAAATCTTGTTGCCGATTTCCTTGGTTCGATGAGGGATAAGGCGGATATCCGCTGTTAGAACCGCTGTTAGAAGCGCTGTTACTGGGATATGCTGGATAACCCAAATTGCTGCCAGAATTCACTTGATGGTATCCTCCTGCTGGATCAGCAGGAGCCGGGGGTGCATTAGCATTCGCGTATGGGTTCGAATTGCTAGCGCTGTTGCTGGTCTTATCGTGATTCTCGTCGTTGTTGGTTCGCTGTCCGTTTACGTAAGAAACGCCCGCTGAATCGTATCCTGAAAAGATCGTTCTCTTCTACGTCGTATTTTATCTCTGGGGTATTCCTCAATTATAATCAAGGAATTTTAAAAATCAAATCAAAAATCAGACAGAAAGAAACGAATATTGACAAAATATGATAGGAGCTTCATACTAAAAACGGGAGACACCTTGATTACAACTACGTGAACGCATTCCGACTAAAAACGTTTCGCTAAAAAATTGGAGATTTTTAGAGTGACTCGCTTCAACGGAATTAGTCGAACGAAGGTGCTATGTGAAAATTCTGAAAATTGTGCTGCGTTATTTTCATCCCCTGTTACGTATGCAAAGATAATTGGAAAGCGTTAGAAGTGAACGTTGAAAAGATCCATGCTACATGCTGAAGCAATCCTGCGTTGAAACTATCGTAGAGAAAGTTAAAAATATGTCGTAATTCATAATATTCGTTTGTACAAATAATTAACTTCATTATTAGATAGTGAAAATTGAATATGATTATACAATGAATAGTTTCAGACGTCATTTTATTTTTGTGTAACGAAGAAATTTTAACGCAACTGCATAAACCACGCGTTCGAAATCAATTTCGCTAACAACTAGAATAATAAATACACTTTTTCTTTCCTTCTTCGACAGGATGTTAAAAGTTTATACGTTCGAGAGCAATTTCTTCAAAATCCTATAACGCTACGTGAGTATACGCGCATCTATACGTTTGCGTGTAGGAAGAGACGATAATGGAAAGGTCGTGTTCGAAAAAGTTAAGAAGAGTAAAAAATCTGCCATACAGGTTCTTGGGGTTTGCCACCTTACGTTACATCCCGCTCTACACTTACCGATATGTCGAAAAATTACGGAAATTCTATGTTTTTAGATGCCATTTTATTTCGAGAACTTTAATTCTACTTCATAAGAAATGGATTTTATCGAGCTGTTGCACTTACATTTAAGATATTTCATATCTTAAACTATAATATGCAATAAAAAATCTTCTTACAAAGGTGTATTGTTAGAAAGATAAATACTGTGAAAAATCAGCTAGACTCGTAAGATAAAATAAATTTTAATAACGAAGATTCGTATGGAACATTACGTATGATATTTAAGGCCAAGAACACCGGAAGTTTTAATGAATCCAACACGCGTGACTGTAATTTGCACTCGAAACGATTCACGGTCTTATACGTTAATAAAGAACGATGTAAATCGCGTTTAGTTTTGCTTCAAAATTAATTTTAAAATCTAGTTTCAAAATTTTAAAGCTGAGATATTTAAAACCATCAAATGGATAAAACTCAATGGAATATTCCAACCAATTAAAAAGTTATAAATTTCAACAAAGAAATAATTCCATTCATTTTATAAAAATATGCATATATGAAAAATAGGGGAAAAAGCCTGGTATAAAGCTTTGTTTTTACCGCAATGGAGAGAGGATTACAACAGCTTAAAGTTCCATTAGCAAATATAGAATGAAATTATTCCATAACTCTTATATAATATCGTATTACAAGTAAATGCGTTCTTTAATTAATATATCTTAATGAACTATAAGTTAATAAATCACATATAATAATACATGATTAATTGCATATATTTGATAATTTCAATAAAGTTCATAAAGTTTTAGATAAAATGTAATATTGGCAATCCATTTAAATCAAATGCAACAATTTTTGCCAATATTGTATTCTTCTCTCATTTGCGTGATTCAATTTCATACATTTTGCTCGTTGTACCTCTGACATGCACTTAAGTTTTCATGCTAATCAACAAGCGTGTACGCATAATCACAGTAGTAACGAATAAAAGATGAAATAATTTAAACACTCACCAACTGCCGTTGATTTTTTCACGCACGTCGGTGCATCATTTTCGGTTTTGCAGTATTCATTTTCCCCGCATATAGTGCTTGCACAACTAGCACCTACAAATAAGAGAGATTAAATATTTATTTTGAATCCCTCGCATTTTCAGTTCACGATCAGTCGCGTTGATAGTATGGATGATATTTAAACGATAATAGGAAACAGCGACCAAAATGATAAATATAGTTCTCCTTAAAAAAAAGCAGACAACGAGATCGATAACGATGCATTTAGGTTCATCGGATATTATACGTTTCGAATATGATAGTACTGAAGTTAGAAATGGCTAACTGTATAATAATTATGAAGTTCGATAAACGCGATTAACCGGTGTAATTTATTTTGAATTCATTAAAATATTCAAGTACTATTTATTAGTATTATCGATCATAAGGCGAACAATTTCGTATGCAATTGGTCAGTAACTTACACACAATAGATTAAAATTTAATGAGCTTGTAATTGATTGAAGAGTAATGGAGCTATCGATAATTTATGCACCGAAAGGGGTTGAAACGTTCACGTTACACACATTCTAATTCAAAACACAATAGACTATATTTGATTAGTAACATATTCCAAACACGCTTCTATGCATGAATCATTATTATATCCTAAATTCTCTACACTTTAATTTCCATTGATACGACGACAAGTATTCATTACTGTGTATTCGCGTAATACGTAATTCGAAATAATTGTGCAGTATTCGTTACACGACTTCGTTAATTGATAGGAATATCGATACGTTAATATCTTCATTTCGAAAATGCTGTATCACTACAGGATATATCATTCGCAAATCAAAAATTGCATTAAAATGAATTTCGTTCGATAAGAAACGTAATCGAATTAAAATCATTGATTATCATTTATGCAAAGTTAACAAGAACCGCCGTCATCAACCCCGATTCAATCGTGCAGAATTTTATTCCTCTTCCCATTTTCCGTGTCCCGTCTATTCTTCATCGAGATGAGACAGGAAAACTGTATTTATGGATAGGTCAACAACATTCTTACCGCCTGGATGAGCTTTTGCACAAGTCGGATAACGACCGCAGTTATCTCGTTGGTAAATTGAACAAGGATCCTCGGCCATCACGCAGACCTCATCCCTCCTGCAACCGATGTCCTTGCATGTCCTTCCATACTCTGCAAACCAGAGAGTAACCCCTCCGTGAGTTTTCGTTTAGTGGCGAAAGTTCCAGTAATATACCATGATCTCGCAATTGGATATGGTTCGTTAAAAGTTCACTCGAAGAAGGGAACGTGTTATAAATGGAATCTATACCGGAGACTCTGATACTCCTGATCAAATGGCTTGTACGGAAGCTTTAATTTCGGGTCGCGCGAAAAGTGCACGTAAACGATGCGTTCTTCGCCGAGAAGTACCACCGTTATATATTCACAGGATTGTGGGTTTATACTGTAGCACAAGAAAATGTACTTCTGGAACTTTTTGATGCCATCAGCGTTCCTGAAATATACACGATAGGTCTACGAAGTTTCAGAACTGATTTTATTTTTAAGTACTATTTAAACCATCTAGAGACTTTAGCAAACTAATTAGCAACGCGTCTGAATATGATGTATGCGATGTTTTATCTATGTAATCAGTAGAGTATAAACATTTATGGAAATTTATATTTTCGAGGACACACCTGACACTGAACAAATGAAACTTAGATGTTCGATGTGATGTATATTTATGTAACTATAAAATATTTACTATAGACAGACCATCTGATAGAGACTGGTCGCAAAGCACAGTCCTACAGATTGTTTTATACCGATATATCACTAATGACGTTAATGTAGTTGCCAGTAATTATTTGTTGCATAAATAGCTGTTAAAACTTGTTTTAAGGACATACACGCCTAGATGCCCGGCCATGTAACGTGGAACTATTAAACAGAGTAAGTATATTTACATTTAAGTGACTTTAACTCAATATCTCACATCCTATGCAGAGTTCCACTAAAACTTCAAATAGAAACTGAGCAACTGAGTAACTGAAGCTGCTGTTTAGTGAATAAAGTATAACTTGATAAATAACTAAATATCTATAGTCGGTCAATTCTGTCATTTCTTTAGATCAGCGTCCTTGGCCACAATTAATAATTGTATGATTACGTATTCAAAGTACATGGTCTTGGTATTGTATTACTTTTTATATTTAGCCTCAACTGTTAAGTTTTGCTGGTTCACGATTAAGTCTTGACTTAAGCCTTGACTGTTGACAATTGCTGAATTGCAAATGAGCGATTAGGTTCTAAAAATTTATATTAAATGTTTTCAGATAACGAATAATAATAACGAAGCAATATAAGACGACATTATTCCAGACTGTAACTGTAATAAACAAATCGAAATGTAAATTAAGTAGAAATTTTGGAATTCTTTTCTCGCAACTTGAATCAATATTCACAAGAGCATAAGTGTCTTTGCCAATTTCATTTGACGCGGTGAAAAAGCTCGTATATCCGCATTTAGTAAATACTAGAGGAAACGTTTCTTGCAGTGAAAATACAACTTCCAGCGCACATTTACCTGACGTTATCCAACCAAGCCTTGCATGGGTATAACGCTGCTAATCGTAATTCTATTCAAGCACCACAGCGTCATCCCCATATAACCCCATCGATTCTCAATTATCCAGCAGCAAGGGAAGGAGAAAGAGGATAGAAAGGGAGAGAGAGAGAGAGAGAAAGAGAGAAGCAGCTGCCGAGTTAACGCCCAGCTTGGTGTTATCCACCTCTGCCTACGTGTTTGGAAGATACGAAGAAATGGAATAAAAGGATGGGCAGCTAGAAAGAGAATATTAAAACTAGGCTAATGATCCTCTCTCTAATTGTCCTTAAACGTTTGTCATATCCAAGAATAAAAGGGAGAATGAAAGAATCGTAGAAACAATAGAGATATTATATATATAGGCTGCAAAATAATTCTCAAGCAATGCATGATATTATGTGATAAGACCGACAACTGTAAATTGTAAGGAATTAATCGAAATACGTTAATACAGGCGACAAAATGATTCTCGAAGTGATACACGGTGTTACGTGATAACCGTGGAAATAACGATAATTATGAAAAATAAATTGAGACGGAGTGAACAGCGCTCCAATTCATCTTCCGTGAAAATGAAATGTACATATGCGGTTATAACAGTCACATTTTGCGTAAATATCAATTCAACGGTAGCAATTAAGGTCCGGTAATTAATTATATCAATTTGGTCAAGAGCATTGGGGCTCTGATCAAATAATGACATATTGGTGATAACGGGTACTCCTTATTTAATATATGTATTACGTTTAACGAAATAAAAGTAGAAATAGAAATGTATATGAATAAGATTACTTTTTTTATAATGGCATTGCAGTGAATATATTAGGAATATATTTCAGAATATATTTTGAATAGCGAATCAATATTAACAAAAAGGTTTTAATCTCGGTATTTTTCTAGCCATTTAAGAGAACTCCATTTTCAACATTTCATTTAACTCGCAAAAAAGCTTCACAGGAAAATTAAGAGAGAAGTTCTGGAACAATTTAAAAATTACTCCAACCAGTTATAATAGTTATAACATCCCTTTTAACAGAAATGGTAATCTTTAACTTTAAAACAATCGTTTTAAAACGTTAAAACGTTAATGAATCGGAAATATATCTATTAATCTTCTAATTATTCTATACATATTCTATACATATGTATTATTTAAGCCATTTGATTGAGTAGTAAGATTGTCAATTCAGCGGAAACAATTAATGAGATATCTTTGTTTCTGAAACGAATTCGGATATATCTAGGAAAATTGTTTATTGGAATGATTTTTCTCGAAACGCTTGTAATAAGCTTCTAAATAAGCTTGATTACGTAAAGATTCTAACAGGAAATTATTCATATGCGATAAACAGGAATTGTGAAATATATTTCCAAACCAACGTTAAAGTGTTATATTCTTGGAAAATCCAATACAGGGTCCTATATCATCCAATATAATTCCAATAATAAAACAAAAATTTGCTCGTATAAGTATTTTCAAAGATTGACCATTAATAAGGATATAAACATGGACGACTAGAAATAAATAGTTGAGTTTAGGATTTGAATATACATGTCATTAAATCTCTTGGTTCCTGTCACGGTTTCTTCTTCCTTATTTAACAAGATTACGAAGCGGAAAAGGACAAAGACGACGATTACGACGAAGGTCGATGTAATTACATTGGTCGAGTTAGAGATTAAAAACGATCATTTGTTTCCATTAAGCCCACTTAATCCCGATCAAACGAAACGATTGGCTATTGGCAATTGAATTGCAACACCATGATTTAAGCTGGCTTGTAATACCACAATTACAACAAATTAGCAATTTAAACAAGTACTGTAGAAATATACATATTTAAATTTTAATCGATATTTTATTAATACGATATATTTTATATATTATTTTATTCATTACAGAAATTTATATATATCTGAATTAAGAAAAAGTTTTTTAAAATGGTCTACTTAAATTTATTAAATTTTTACTTACTAGTGTATGAGGCTGCATCGGGAACCGAAGTAATAAGTAAGAGTGTCCCCAGAAGGATACCCAGTATAGAACTGGACAACATTTTCTGTAATTAAAAAAATGTTCTTCTTTCAACCTAACTTTATACGTAGATTTAATTATTCTTTGGTCGTTTTAAATTATATTACTTTAAGTACTATAATAATAAAGTTATTTGATAAATGGTTGATTAAAAATTAATACGTCATAATGCTATGTGTAATATTGTGTAATATTTTATGGAGTCTTTACACTATATATCGCCTAGGGATAGATAAACGTCACTCAACGTACAACGTATTTCCATGTCATCAGACGTACATTCAAGACAAGTACGTACTTACAAAATATCGAATATTTAATACTGACTTGATAAAGAAATGTAATTAGAGAAATTCACATAACATTTATTCCAAATAAACTGCAATCATAATATAAATATTTCGTGGAATTTTGCAGAATTATAATAATATAACTATTCTCTCTAATCTTTTTATTAATTAAAAAAACAATAAAAAAAAGTTTATAAAACCAGAAGACGTGTCCAACATTAAAATTAATAATGGACGCCAAAAGTATTTTATCAATGATTCTATTCTATTAATTCTAGTAATAGAAGATGTTTTGGATTTCTATTAAGGTTCTATTAAACAAATATTAAATAAAGAATGTTCACCAAGTGGTAAACATATCAAAGCTGAGAATCAACGTTTAGTGTTAATTTTAGATCACAAAAGTGAATAATGAAAACAAAAGAATAACTAGATTTACAATTTCAGCGGTAATTACAAGCAATATATAACCTAACTCAAGCAGGTGTTCTATTCCTCACCTGTCCTTATCTCACTAGTCTCAATTTTTAACCTCACTCGTCATATCTATCCTTGTACTCCTTAGTATAGGAATACCTAACCTCAAAAGCATCAAATGTACTAAACGTACAAATGAAACACGTACTTCTCGAGTATGCATAACAATTGAATTAAATTGCCAACAATTTAGATCTTAACACTAGAAAACACATTGGTAACATTGAATTTGCAATCTTTTAATCCATTGACCTTGCCAAGCCATGGAGAAACCGTAAATTGCGTCGTTCGTTTCTACGTGGCACATCGTTCTACTCAGTTACTTACATCACATAATTAACGCGAAGATTCTTAAAAAGACACAAAACAATAACGTTATATGAGGGAATGATGCAAACTTACCACAAAATCTCACTCACTATATGCACAAACGTCTACTCCAACGCGTAGTCAGTATAACACTGAACATTCGGTGAAATGCCGTATCGTTACTGACCTGACGTTGGCGTGAGTCGAACAAAGATGGACAACAACGTTACACGCGAGAGACAAGGAGAGAAAGGAACTCCGAAAAGGAGACTGATATAGCGTCAACGTGACGTAAAAGGAAATAGAATATGTTGAGCGTAAATAATCGCTTTAATGACCACGAGAAAGGCAAAAAAGATACGATCTTCAAAGAGAGAGGCTTCAATTCACTTTCGAGAATAATTTTTAAACATGATGTTGAATGTAGAACGAGAATTTCTATAATCATCATGGTACTTTGGAGATATTTATTTAAAATTTCTTAAATTCTGACTACCATTTTTGTCCAGTGGTAAAATGTGAAACGCATGCAAATTCCAGTAACGAGAAATTCCTGAACAATGTTGTTTGAGTTTCAATTTAACAACCAAATAAGATATTGACAGAAAATTCGAGATAGAGGTTGAATCATGGAACTCGACATAGCAATTCCATGATGTCATTATCCAATTATGATGTTGGAACAGAGTTTTGCTAATTCGAGCCACGAACAAAAATATTTTTAATCCATTTCTTCCTCAATTTTTTTTCTTTTTTTTTTTGTACTTTTACATCATTAATTCTATCTTCTGTTTAGTAGCTTAATTATTACTTAATTTCTGCTCAATATAATAACGAACTCTGGTTCAATATAAAATCGTTCTAGAGTATAGAACGAGATCTTGTCATGTAATGTATCGCACATTATTATAGCGTTTATAGAGACTATAAACTATGTTATACTATGTATAACACGTTCCTATGACAATTTAATGCCTCTTTTTAATGCCGCTTATTCTGCGTATCGCAGCGTACGTTAAAGTTCTTATTGTGTACGCGATATGCGAATGGAATAGAAAAAGATCTTAAAAATTGTCTTATCTCAGTTAGTAGGATCAAAGTCCCATCGTAATATTTGTAATTTATTCTGCCACTAGATATTCGATTCAGCGACTCTATACATTAAATTTCATATAATATCATCTTTTAACTTAATTTCTACGATTTCCTGTTTCTATAATAAAAATTCTACTTAAACACATTAAGCTATAAATAATTTTTATTTGGCATCCTTTTTACGAAATATTCTTATATTCCCTTATTTATTTTTTTTTCAGATGTTAGATGTTAGACGAGAATTCGCGAACATCTCACGCGTTGCAACGTGTTTCTCTCAAGGGATAATTTTCGAGCATCTCTGTTATCCTTTATGTTATTTTTTATACCTTGTATCTTTCGCAAATAAAAGCACATTGAAATTAAAACCGTGATTCCAGATTATCATCCATTATATTGCATGTCCTGCCTAGCTACCGCTTTTAATAATTCGTTGCATACTTTTATTAATATTTCCTTGTATAATTACACCAATAAAGTTCTTAGTGGATAAAACGGAAAATTTAGAGTTGGAAAGTGTAGTTAAAAGATTTATTAAGCGAACGATTAGCAACAACTATCAAAGTTACTTATATCAGATGTATATAACTTAACACGTTTGAGTTTTACATTTTACGTGATAACAATATTCCTAAAATTAAATATCAACGTTTCTTGCAATTTCTCTTTTCCAACTATAACTCACGGGTTGATACCAAAAACTTAAAAAAGTTCACTAATCGATGATATCTTTCGCGTTCGTATTACGTCTCCAGTTTAACGGTAGTTGAAGAAAATATTTTCAGTACAATTAGATAAATCTTCCCTGGTGGATCTTATGATCCCACAACTTTTCGGCCAATACACCTTGTAAAAGACGATTTACGTCTAGCTTTCATCCCACTGTCCGCTACATCTCCAAACTCGTCTGTGTAGTATCTGCAGTCACGTTTACCAAGAAATCTCATCGACAAGGAGTTCCGTCAAACCCTCACGTGTCGGAACATTTCATCCTTGCAGAAGACCTCACTGCGTTGTTCCGAGCTTTTCGTGCTCTCAATGGCAGGATGTTCGATCTGGAGACTGCGCAAAGGTGCTCGCTAGTTCGACACTGGGGATAGAGAAACCTTGGATGAGAGGGATCCGGGGATCTTTCGTAGAACCCTTTTCCAGGATGAACACTAAGCGGTGGTGGGTTACTATCACAATCACGCGCACTGAGGTCGCTTCCCTTTCCTTTTCCCATCCACATGTACAATCTCACGCATGCTACTAAAATACATCTTCCCTATCTTTTTTTATTGTTTCCTTTCAGTCCAGTTTACTGCACATGCTCTCCCTTTCTATCCTCCCATCCAATAGATTTCATATCACGCACCTAGCTATATTATCTTCTGTACTCATTCGCATAACTGTATAAAAACTGTGAGATCTCATTTTCTTTTCACTCGTCGATCCTTTTTAAGAAATTGCAAGTAACATTCAGAATCTCTTTTTCCAACCTTTCTATGCATGCATTCGAACTTTACCTTCTTTCCTACATCTAGTTAAAAACCGCACGAAATTTTCTATTTTCTTTATGTTGCATCTTCGGGGCCGTTTTTCTTGCGAATTTATACACGCGTCGGACTACCTTCCGTTTTTCGTATTTCACGTGTTTTACTCTCGAACATTACTTTCAATCCCCGCGCTAGATTTATTAATCCTTTCCTTGTCATATCTTTTATCGAGAACCTCCACACATATACATCTATATATATAAAGAAACAACCACTGCTAGTTTCTCATTTCTATTACCCAGTATTTTCAAAATTATTCCGTTTCACGTTTTCATTCTACCATTCGTAAGCTTTTAGATATTAACTCGTCAGAACTACACGGTCGAAGGTATCAGTAACAGCCGAAGCAACCCTTATCCTTTGCACTTGTTCCTCGTAGATTTCGGTGCGTTTCTCCCGCGTGTATGCGCGCGCGTCGCACCGCGTTTTCGAGAGGGTGCTGCGCGGTCGACGGGCGTCGTCCGGTAGTCGAACTCGTCGCTTCCTCGAGGTAGGTGCGCTCGTTCCTCGCGTCACAAACCAACGCTCTTTCCTCCGCGATCCTTTAAAATCTCCAGGAGAACCGCCGACCCGAAGAGTGGGGGTAGTACACCCCGTTTTCTTCTCGAACGAGCTTTCAGTGTTGATTCGTGGTGCACGAGTTTCGCGTTAACGATCGAGGAAGCGCGGTACTGCGAGTGTCGCAGCGCCGTGTGGACTCTGCTGCAGTCAGTGATCGTGCAGACTTCTGAGACCAAAGGGGTAAGAGAAAAGGGATGATCGTAGGTGCGCGCGCGAGACAGCATCTTACGGTTCCCCATGAAGAGACTGCTTGCTGGTGAAGGAACTGACAGGACGGTGTACCGATCGGTATACAGACTCATCGAGGAACTTCAGGTATGTTTGAAGAACATCGCATCTGGTAATCGAGAGACGAATTTTTTCAATCAGACGATAGACGTGTTGATCTCTTCCAGCGCCGGTTCCTTTCCTTTCCTTTCCTCGAGTGATTTTTCTGTGTATACCCGGTAAACACGGTTTCTTTGTATACTACTAGATGTAACGAGTGCACGGGTGTTAAAACGACGGTTAGAATTAAATTTACTGCCCCGTGCTAGTATACTTCTTTGGTACTTGTTTCTTTTTATTTTTTTCTTTTCATCATTTATTTTCTTGCAGAGTTTTTAGTTGCCGCAAACCGCTTCACCGAACGCCGACTGAATAAATACGGCTTCCCTTGTAAACGTTCCACGGAAGGTTTAGCGTTGTACGAACGAGTGTTTAAGCGAGTACTTTCGGGCTTCCTTGCTTGATCCCTTTCGCGGAAAACTTTCTTCGAAGTAACTCCTGTTTCATTTCCTTGTTCCATTTTCGATGTATTCAAGAATTGTTATCAATGAAAAGCTTTAAGTAAAGTAAATGATCAGTGCAATTTGCTCTCAGTTTTTTTCAATTGGTTTCCTACAATTTCTCGAGAAAACTTCGAATGCCGTTACCGTTAGGGTGCAGTAAACCAAGCCAATGATATATCGATAATTTTTACGTGACATGTGATCTCTGTGATATACTGCAAATGAATTTTCGCAGAGATATTTCGATTGGTATTATCGAAATGTTACCGATTTTTAAAACTGGGCAAATTGTTGGAATTCGGATTTCCTTGTCACTCGCAGGTGGTTTCTTCCTTCGTTCTACGAATTTTGAAGCAGAACGAAAGTTCTTTAGTTCAAAATTCAATACAGGTGGTATTCTGTCTCTTCTGCGCCACAGTTTTAAAATTTGACCTGTTTTTCGGAGCAGAATATCTTTTCAAATAATTATTCATATTATGGAATTTAATAAATAAAATAATGTAATAAAAGTAAATTGAACAAATAAGTAATCCCATATTGTCGAATGAATTAACCAAAGGCTATTAATATCTCTGAATTTTCAACGAATTTATTATTTTCTTTCTGAAAACAATTTTATGCAACAAATAAATTAACTTTTTAACGAAAAAAATATTTATCCGGGAGCTTTATCGAAAATTCTGGCGTGGAGCGTGCAGCGTTACAACACGCGTGCAGTATAACGATACAGCATTGCAAAAATGAAACAAATTGAGGAAATAAATCGCAAATTCATCACCGAGAAAACGGAGCGATAAAATTACTTGTTTGTCGCGTTCGATCTCCAAATTCTCAAACTCATAAAGAAACACAAAAGTGAATTATGAAATCGAGACAAAATATTTTCATTTTTACAGCTGTCTTCAGTGTATGGCTCGACAAAATTCAACTAGCTAAATAAAACTATATGCGTAATCATCTATTTGGACTACCGCGCAATATAGCAATAAAATTCATACTGAAAATAAATAAAGTAATAAAATTTGTATGCCCAATCGATTATATAAACTATAGTCCATTAATATGTATTAGAAAGAGAAACCTAATTAATATTCGTGGAAGTTGAATTTACTTTTCACATTTATAAACTATACAACACGTGTTTATTATTAATATTAATACAAGTATTTTATTATTCAGCTATCATGCGGATTGTCCCCTGCACAATTAAGCTCTAATGTACTGTACAAGCTGGTCAACGAATTTAAATACAAGCACCGTGAATGAATACGTTTATATTGCAGCAGTTATATAGATACATACATGTAAATATCGGTCCCTTTAAATTCTCTTTAATTGAAAAAAATACAATTACTAAAGTCCCATACAAATTGTCAATTTTCATGTTATAGGGTTTGTTTTTTTCAAATTTTAAATACTAACTCAGTTTACGCTATTGAATGATATTTTTCATGATATCCTCATTTTCAAGCTCCTATTTATATAGACTAATAGATATAATACTCTGTAACTCTTCGATGATTCGACACAAACTGAAAATTTATTCCCAAAATCTATTCGACAAATACGATTACGAAACAGATGTTTGATGTTTAGTTAATTTTCTCAATTACCTTTAGTTGACGGAATTATAAATTTAATTTCGATATGACTCGTGACAAGTGAAATAATTTGAAATTGTTCATTTTCAGGTTGTACAGTGACAAAATTCGTATTGACAAGTTGCGCCTTGTAGAATATATTTATATTATATCGATTCGTTTGCAACATACGTGATTCGAAGAGGATACCGCGGATATACGTCGTTCACAATTATCCCTTTGAAATTGAGCAATTTTCATTTTGCATGACTGTAATACCATTTTGAACGTTTTTGCTTTTATTTGAAACTTTTATGTTAAACTTCGTAGTATACGTGAAGTACCCTGCATTGCGAAATTTTCAATGTATTCCCTGTTAAATTTTCAAGCTATAACAATTCCATAATTATAATTAATTGTCACGGTACTGGACAAGAACTGTTTATTGTAGTCATGAAAGCGTTTGAGGCATTTTGCATATATATACTTTTACAACGAATTAGCAAATACCGTGAGCCATTCATTCATCGAAAATATAAAGATTACGCGAATAAAAAATCAAAATTTCGAAACAGAAAGCGATAATAACTGTGGCATATTTCTATGTTTACATTTCAGATTTCAGGAAACTGTTGCGAGTGTGGTTTACACCGAGAGTGCAGCATTTTGAGAAAAGTCAGGAAAAATAACGAAAAAGGCAACAGTACTTCGTTTGTCTGTATTTTCAGATTGCAGACCTAACGTAATATCGGTTTGAAACATTTACGTGGGTCGCCAAATTGCTTATGCATGTGCTTGTACATGTTAGCATGTCGCACGTGTGCGCACACCATGTGTAAGTGTACGTACAAATGGCAACCAAAAAGTCCTTGCTTCTAGCCTAGGTGAATCACAAACCGCAATTCTCATTATTCCATTTGCCGACTGAAAGTTATTTGTACGATCAAAATTAGAACCGTAGCTGAAAATAAAATACATTCTCTTTTTGTCGCCGATTGCCGCCACAAATGACGATTGTTGGAACACAGGAATACACGGGAATAAAACCACTGAGAAACAACTTGGAAGTGAGAATACTAAAAATAATACAAAATCAACAAGCCTGTCCTTCTCATAGAAATTCTTCAAATTCGGATAAATTGTCGAAGTAAACGTGGTAGTATTTAGCGAGGGTGATTATCATTATCGTTATCACATTATATGTAAATTAATTCACGTGCCGCTGCTTTGTGAGATAGATCAGATCCTATTAAACTTATGACGTGAGATTTCGGAACTTCTTTTTCTTCGGAACGTTATTTTGTACGATTTATTGGCAAGAAAGTAGCGAAAAGATAACAAATGTTGCGAGAATTGGAAGAATTTTTTCAACTTCATCAAGAAATTCTTAGAGTTCCCATTAGTGGACGTAAAATTCCAAGGCAAAGGGAATTATCCGATCTCTGTGAATTCAAAGGTAGATTTGTGCATATCGAATTCTCCTTCTCCTTGGAACTTCTCGTTACCTCCACCCTTTCGTATAATCAACAGTATTATTTATCGACGCAAAATCACCATGTAGCTGGCTTTGAGAAATTTGCACGGAATACAATATGAGGATGTTGATCACCACCGGCGTAGTGTCGGCAAGCTTCCAGATTTCTTAATTTAGAAAGAGTATTATTCGCATATTCAATCAGAATCAATTTTTTCATATGTATAGGTAAAATTGTACAGTACTCTATAAGTACTAGAATCTGAAGCGTTGATTGTTTAATGCGAAAGGAATAAACGATATTCGTATATCGAATTACAAAATAGTAACGAAGCTTGATTAAATTGTCGATACGTAATGTAGGTTCTTTGTGATGCTTTATAATTAATTTTATGATGATAATACTTATAGTATTACGTTATATTATTATTACGTTATTATTACGTTATATATCGCATACATAATATATATTAGGTCGTCCTAAGTTTCTTTCGTTTTATAAAGAAATAGTGGATGCACACCATTTTCCTTTTAATATTATTTTATCGAATTATGTATGATCCATTTTGTTCTATCAAAATAAAGATCACAACGTTCGACAGATTAGGTTTCATGTTTGTATAAAGATGCGTCGTTGTAAAAGACGTGTCTGTAAAAGAACGACATTTTTCGAACAACCTAATATATATAATAGACCCAATCGTAAAGAAAGACACGTTTGTTTGAAAATAACATATGAAGTTAATAAAGGAACATATGAAGAAAGAAAATAACATGTAAAGATATATATATATATGTCGGGTTATCATTAGGATTTAAGGCGCGTAATGATTCTTCATTTGAATTAGCCATTGTTTTACGAAACAGAGAATATATTTACGCGAATAAACAAGATTTTACAAGATATTATGAATAATGAGTTTAATAAATGATAAGATTAACAAACGATAAGTTTAACTAATAATTAGATTAAAGAATAATAAGTTTAACGAACAATAAGAGGAACGAATAATATGTCTTACGATTGATAGGTTTTACGAATAATGAATTTAATTAACGCTATTAACAATGTTCCGGGGTTCAAACGAATCCACGGTCAACGGAATAACTCTTTACTATGCGTAGAATAATTTTAAACACAAAAATACGATTGCTGAGACACTCGGTAAATTGCTCGATGTATCACTTTCCAAGGCGATCACACGAATGAATATCTGATGAAAATCTTTTTCGCTATACGACTGCATTTGTTTGTTATATACTCGCTGGAGGCATCGAGAAGGTTCCAATCGTTGTTGCTAGGCAATTTCTGTCAAAAGTTTCTTGTATACTCTTTGGAAACATCGAGAAAGATCCAAACGCTGTTGCTAGGCAGTTTCTGTCTGAAGATTGATTCCTAATACAACGTGTGTCCCATTATATCGACATCTCTAAAGTACAATTCTATGTGATTTCTAGGGAGAACAATACAACCGATCCACACCTTCGTCAGGCAAAACGTTTATCTTCGTCAGGCAAAACGTTCATCGCGTGACCGTGGCTACGTCCGGCGACCAGTTGTCACCTCGAACCCATTTTCGCTTTCACAAATATCAAACAATTACAAATGACAATTGCTTAATTACAGTTATGATAAAATCTAGGCTAAAGCATTAGAAAACGGCTTCCTCAAAATTGCAAAGGGAAGGCTCCGGTTTTCCTTTCATCTCCGACATATATATATATATTTACATTGTTAACAAACAATATCATCTCGTACGGTGGTATTAATTATTAAGATCAATTAATCGATATACACCTTCAAAAACATGCATCGTGTTTAAAATGCAACTATTAATAAAATAACTTTCTGTTTTAATTGCCAATTAAATAGAGAACGAGTAATTTTATTTAATGCATATAACTAATTTTATATGCAGTGATAATGTTCGATATTCCATTTGGTATTATTTAAAATGACGTTCGAATAATCTAAATTCCGTGTATCCATTCGTCGCGCTCATCGTCACGAATATTATAAGGACAATCATATCACGGACCGCAGTCTTCTCAACTATTCGACGTCTTCAATTATTAATTACGAAAGAAGCCCAAGGATTGTGGTAAATGACTCTGTTGAGTGTAGGTTTGTAACAGATCATTCACCAACATCGTTAAGTTCATCGGGGCACCCGCGGAATCGACTTCCTTTTCAGACGATAGCAGCTCCATGAAAAGCAGACCCAAATTAGCTACGTGGCAGTATCAATGTCTTAAAACTCAACGTCCTTGAAACAGAAAATTTCCTTCATTTATAGCGCACGTATGGTTTTCCATTTTTGCTCAAATTTATTACCTTCCTTTTCTAAGCAATTGACAACGAACTATAGGTTGAATTCTTATTATCTAGCCACGCCAAGAATGTTTCCTCTTTTAAGCAGATTGTTGTCTTTCTTAAAAATGCAATGTCAATAACCAACCTAAGTGAGAACGGAGATGATAAAATCTTATACCGAATTTTGTCGAGAAATATTAATACAGTGTTTTAAAAATCGTAAAAGTATGATGAACAAAAATTGAACCATTTGGACATGTATATTCTGTACAGTTTTTTACGCCTAAATTTCACGCATGGGCGCATGATCATCCGCGGTATAACTTCGAGTTTGTGTCGGTTGTGACCGACGTTACCAATGCATGTGGAAAATTGCTTCACGCTTTCATCGTCGCGCGAACGTCAAAATTTTTGTGTCATTAAGGAGAAATCCTTGGCTTTTTCGAATCAACGCCACGCGTTCGAAACACTAGCTGAAGTTTTTATCTCCGTGTCTATTCGTGACATGTCCATTAATGGATTTTCGATACGTGACGTCGCAGTGCAGATCATTCGTATTTCACAGCTTTACTTCCCAATTTCGTTCAAGTAGCAAAAATGTGGAAAGTTCGCACGCCCCTCGACTGCATACAAATCGACCAGCTTAAACAAACCGTCTCATTTCTTCAAAAGAACTACAAAGTGCGATCTGTGAAATTTACGAAAGTGATTGCTATGGTTTTTTTTCAATTCTCTTTTACGAGAAAGACGAATTCCACATTTGTCGCAACTTTAGTTACTGAGACATACATCACTGTACATGTAATTTACGATTCAACGAGTTTATTTTTATTTCAAATGTATTTTTCATCCTCTTCGTAATCTTCGCCACGAGCCATGTAATTTCGGATGCACGACGCTGTCAGTATTCATGGCGGTATTACTTTAAATTAACTGAACTAATAATTATTCGCATAATTCAAGGGAGAGAACAATTACGCGCCTCGCGAAGAATATTATTACCGGTATGGTGACGGTCGTACGCATAAAACTGAAATCACAATGCGAAAGAATAAAAGTTTTAATTGAGAAAAGGAGGAACAGGCCTCTGCTCTATTTTTGTTAACTTGGTCACTGTAACAGCACCTCCGAGATTAAGTTGGACCATATCGCGCGAAACTAATTTAAGTTCACCATACGCGAACTTCTGTGTTCTGCCAGGAGTAACACAATGCACATGCTCCTTTTCGATTTATGTTTCATTTCTAATTGTTCATTGTAGTTTCTTAACTGCAGCTAACGCAACGAGATCCAGCTTCTCTTTTGAATTGTAACCAGGAACCGTAATTGCTGCTCTCGCATACTCTGTGAATTTACAAAACGACTCTTACTTGTAACGCTATTATCTTACGCAAAATTCCGAATTAATTTCGCTGTTGTCGCTATTGTACAGTGCTATTTTCGATTCACGGTTCTTTGTAATAGAATAAAAAAAGAAAAGACGAGGGCGTCACTCTTACCATCAATTAAAAATATCAAACTCAAATTCGATGATCATAATAAAAAAAATCTAATAAAGGGAAATTCGATTTTTTCTATGAACCTCTATATTTCCCAAATCGGCAATTTTTGGATTAGAAAACTTTACTCTGTTTGTTACGGAATTCTAGGAAAAAATCCTTACACCAGATAAATGTTGCGGTAGCTATGAAATATGTTCCGCGTTATTCCAACTGGTAGTATTTTCCCTACAACGTTCCACATGAACAATTTTCCACGCTGCGATACTTAACGCAAACATCATTCTACGGGGCTGTACATTCTACGACGTGTTTAACATTTATACACTCTGCGACACAGTTCGCATATTGTGGTTCTTTTAATATGCACAGTACTACATTTCTAATTTAGTTCAGTCTCTACGTTCATCAATATACTTATACAAATAATATATTGTATAATCTGCAAAATTATCAAACTAAAAATGGTAATATTCCGATATGGCAAACAAGCGTTGCATTTTAGAAACATCACTTCATGTAAAATGAGACCAATGCGAAAATCGATATACATAAGTATCTTGATCTATTTACCTAGTAATGACCAAAGTGTTCAGTAATTAATTCAATGAAAGATAATACGATTACGATTTAGCGATGAATAATATTATAAAAGGATAGATTCATAGAATTGTCTAGTCGATCGAAAATAATCGCTGCCCACCTGATTACGTATTAAATTTCTCAACGTAGTTAACAGAGGAATAATATCGCGTCTAACGAAGCAGATATGAGATAATGCAACACTAGGATATGACTGGACGTGGTAAAATATCCCACAGAATAGCGTCACGCGATCACCACGGATATTAACTTGTATTGTTATGCAAAATAATCTAACGAGCAACTAGCAACATTATAAAACTTTCAGTTCTTAAGTTTTTAGTTGATAATAAAGTCCATTGAATATATGCATGGTAAAAAATGTTCTTCCCCCGTCAAATTAAATGAATGCTGTAGTTGCACATTGTTGATTAAAGGCATTCATGAGTTCTACTCGAAAATATAATTTGCGGGATGAAAAAAGAGGGACCATTTCCCATAGTGGCTTCATTTTCTTTAACAATCTCCCATCACGAATGTATGGCAAACGCATTTTTTAATTTACGGATCTCCATTGTTGACGCATGAATTTCTAATAAACCAGAGCGAAAATAAGCACAGCATACTCCACTTTCGACATACGGTACCATGCAATAACTTATTTTAATTCTCCTTTTACAAAGCGTCCTATTCCAAAGTTATTGATAATTTGTCGAAGAAATATTTCCTAACAATACGATTAGTCGTCATTACAAGGTCGCTATTGTAGATGACCCAAGATTTTTCCACGTTACAGTATACATCCAGGTATTTCTGAGCTCCCATCGTGGTACACGGTACACGCTTTCCGCTTTCGTTTCGCAGTTGAATTTCAATTTATTAAAATGCCGGATCTCTCTGGAGCAGGGCTCGGTGATCCTTTTTAACGTCGTCGCTTCGCTTTCCTCTTTATATCGCTTTCCGGAAGCTGGCACGAAACACCGTGGTCACGCCGCCTCGAATGTCTGAATATAAACAGCGACGCTTTACAATTCATGACCCATGAACGGAACCACGACTCTTCTTCGTTTTCTTCGTTTTACCAATGAAACACTGCCTTCTCCCTGCGTTCTTTTCCTCCGCCCGTAAAAAAAATACTACACACGCGATTATCCTTCGCGATAATTTTGTAATTCGCGAGGTACTTGAAGAATCTGCCATGCGGGTCGTTAGCGGGAGCTCGCAATTTGTGGAACTCTTTCAATCTTTCAGCTACGATGTAATTTGGATGCGTCCTCTAACGCTATACACATATAACTTTGATTCAAACAAACTTTCTGATACTAATTTCTTTCTGCGAAATTCCTCGCTAAGTCCAAATTACCTCTGACAATTAAAATGTTACATTTAACCTGCTCGAAATGTCTCTCGATGGAATTTCAATTGAGATCTTTGTTCTAATAAAACTTTTCAAGTGCGTCGCTTCCCTTATCAGGATTGGTTATTATGGAAACAAGGAGATCGCAATGTTTCTGTGAATGCAATTGCATTCGTTAAGCTCCATAGAACTTGCAGTTGCTACATTGTTTGGCAAAAGTCCTCGAAACCAGACGATTCAGAAAGTTTTTCGTTTCTTTGCTTTCGCGTAAAACTCCGTACGTGCAGCAGCGTGACTATCAGCGCCGAGAATGTTAGCCCTTAGTAGCCAGCCTCGAACTCGGCAACCTTTCGACGACCAAACGAGCTGCTTGAATACCTTCGTCGAATGCTACGTCGAAGAATACAAACCCCGGTGCGAGTTAGAATCTTGATTTTTGAAATATCGCTGTGGACATCTGATATTTTCTTTAAACCGGTTGCGCATTTTATCGATACGGCCCAATTGTGCAGCAAGTCAGTACGATCTATAAATAATAAATAGACATCACGTTTATACATTTATACATGTACTTTGTATTTTTTATTCTTCCTCCATTATTTGCATCTTTAAACAATACCGTAAATAATTTCATTTCGAAAGATACGACTTTCTCGTTGCGAATCGAGCGTAGCTGCCCGTTTCTGTTGTTTCAGCGAATGTTAACGATCTACATATTTATGAATCATATTTTTCATCAAACAGAAAGCTATAGTGTTCTCGGGAAAAAGCAATTTACGTTGTACTCATCCCCGTGCTTTAGACTTTTTCACACACGAAAGTGTACAATTATAGAAGGCAAAAATGTATTGGACCCCAGGGTGTTCTCATGATACATCACCATCCGTGTAGCAACTCTTGTCAATTATCGCGGCATTTCAGTGCAACGACCATCAAGTAAAAACAGCGTTAAAGAACCCACGATAAATTGGCAAAACGTCTGGGTAATTGTACCGTCCATGCAAATTTTCCAAACAGAGTTTCACCATTACGAGCTACCATTCTAAGCGAAGCTAAGAATCCATCAACTTTAATTCAACGAACACTGAAAATGAATTAAACGCGAATATTTTCTTCAAATTGAAATTCGTACTTTTCTCGTGAAGAAAGTACACGAAGGATGACGTAACTTTCTTCTTTTTCTTCATTGTCAAAGTTATTTGGCAAATTACGTACGACGCGACGTGACAAATTTATTCTCTTTTATCTTTCCTTTGTTCTTCGAATAAGACGTGTTTTCAACTTCTCGTCTATAGTTTTTCTCAGCTGCATTGCTTATGGAGTAACAAAAAAGGAGTTACTGCGAAGATAAAAATAGTAAGACGGATGATTGCGTTTCTGTGCGAGCCACGCCATTTGTCTCACCCTTCGCTGCGCATCTTACAACAGAACTGTCGCACTTGCGACAGTGAAATACCGATTTCAGACAATTTTCCTATGAACCATAATAAAGCGCAGTCGACGAAAAACAGTCGAACTAAATTTTTTTCATTTTCTGTGAAAATCGGTGGCATTCTATCAAAAAAGAGAAAAGAGTACGTTTGTACCGATTGTCTATTGAATACTTCGACTACCTATATCAAGAAATTTTATGATACTAGTAAATGATACGAAGAATAAAATATGAGAAGAGATAAAAGAGACAGAAAGATAAAGATACAAAAAGGAAAGAAATTAGGATAGAATGATTTAAAAGAATCTAAATTTGAACGTGTTCCGA
The DNA here is from genome assembly GCF_000188095.3 of Bombus impatiens. Taxonomy (NCBI): domain Eukaryota; kingdom Metazoa; phylum Arthropoda; class Insecta; order Hymenoptera; family Apidae; genus Bombus; species Bombus impatiens. The sequence continues at coordinate 1,000,624 of NT_176936.1, forward strand.
AATTATTTTTCTATATCGAGGTATTTGGGAGAAATTTTGTTTTCTTGGGGCAGAGTATTTTTTAAATAAATTTTCCACACGAAATAGAGTTTACTCAGGTCGTTTACTTGTCTTACAGGGATCTCGATAAATTTCCAACCTTTCCTCTCTCGTAGAAATTCCCTATGTGGGGACACACATGATTATAAATGGTAGGGACGGCTACCCTCGGGGGTTGACCTCAACGCCTGTCGGGTCACCTGCAGAATCTTTCGACGACCAAAAATATCACTTGAATACAAAAGCCTTTCCGAAAATATGGATCCATAAAAATGTTGTGATCGTAAAATACCGTGCCCTATAATTTTCCAATCCTTAATAAATACGAGTAACTCGCGTAAAATGAATTGTGAACACATGCTGGGATCTTAATTCACAGTTATAAAACATGGAAAAATTCTGTGCTATAGATTAACGGGACAAGTTGTTAGTTTTCTTTCGCCGAATTTAAAAGTCAAGGATATTGTGATGTTTTTTTTAATTTAAAAGGAAAATTAGTCCTACCTTAGTTTCTTTGATCTCAAAATCATAATACCGATACCGATCCGGCGATATTGGAAAGCGTCCTTAAAATATCTCCTCGCAACTCAGCTGTACCGAACGATCGACCGCGAAGTAAAAGTCTGGCAACGTGCCGTATTCCCCGACATTTTTCATTAAAAGGAAGAAGAAAAAGCAAGGGCAAGGAAAACGCAAAGTACTTGGCCGAGTAGAAGTAAAATGGCGGAAAAACGGAGCTTTCTTGTCAATTAAATCGTCGAGATAGTAGTTATACCGATACTAAATACGAAATTTTATCGCTATATTAACTTTCCATTGACCTGAATAATCAAAGTTACTTGTTTTGCATGGAACAAATTTATACGACAACTTTTTTAGCGGCAAGATTTTACTACCTGCTTCGTGTTAATTTCAAATGAATTCTAAATCCTTCGAAAGATGAAACGTTAATCAAATAAATGGAACGTAATCGTTAAAATTATATACTGGTATGTACTTATTCCTTTTTCATTTATTTATTTCTTCTTTTTTTGCATCATATATTTATTCATCGTTTCCCGTAAAAACATTTTGTTAACATGGAAGATGTCCAAGGAAAATAGAGGAAATGAAAAGATCACTGTGTGAATCGCTTTTAGTCTTTGTGACAGTTGAGGGAAAAGTAGCAAAGGGATGGCAGTCAATGGCCGCACGTGGTGGATGAGCGCTTTCAGCTTCTTTTAGCAAAAATCAATTTCGCTGACGCTACTTATAATCCGATTAATTAAAACCTAGCCGTGAAGGATAGGACGCACGGTTCTGAAACCTAAAATACGAAATATTATACGGCGTATTATGAAATAAAAAGAGCGAATTACTCTCACTAGCCTCGGGGTCGAGCGGCGTTTTAATGGATATAAAATCCATCTACCGTTAGAACTTTCTCGCATCACGTAAAGTTTTAAAGTATAGAACGGAAAATTGCGTTTTAATTGCGTGTTCCTAGCCGAAGGTTTAAATGGGTGCATATTTCACGAGAAATCGATACACAAGTCTTGTGGTGCACTCGTGCTGAAAAAACAAATCGAATCGTTTCTTGAACCCCGTGTAATATACTTCTAAAGCTAACAAATATCTCGTGTAAGAAACACATTAACATCATTGGATTAAAAGACGTGATTTGATAAAAGACAAACACATGCATGACATTAAAGAACATTATTAACAGCTCTGTGAAAATCCCTTGTTTAACGCAAATTTCAACGCAAAATTTTCAATAATCCGGTAAATATATCATTTCACATTTTAATTATTACACGTGCGGTATTCGAGAATTCCTGATTAAAGTTATAATCATGTTGAAGGGAAAAAAGTTAGATTTCTTGAATCATTCTACCGCTAAAGCCAAGATTCATCTTAACTTCGTCTAAATTATTTCGTTCCCTTAGTTTCATTCATGCGTTATTTAATCCAAGCTCAGTCTTGCTCACAACTATCTCTCTACGGAAATTTACGGAATGCGACGGGCCTCTCTCTTTCTCTCTGTCTGTCTGTCTATCTGTCTGTCTGTCTCTCTGCCTCTTTGTCTCTCTCTCTCTCTCTCTCTCTCTCTCTCTTTCTCTCTTTCACTTTCCCTCCTCTAGGAGAGTGGTTCAAAGAAATTTAATTTCAATGCTAAAGTCAAACTGTCGCGCTTTGACGAAAGAACATTCGTTTGAGTTTATCTTCGATTCTTGTTATCTACATTTTCGCTTTGATTATCTTCCTTGTTCGTCCTTTAGCGTCGTCGCTTCCATCGAAACTTTTACCTTTCATTCTTATTCATGAGCTAATAGGGTATATTACGGGACGTAGATTTAAAGTTTTGACGAAATTTAAATCCTTATACGGAAGCCAACATTGGAAACACTGTTTTAGCTGCAGATTTCCTGCAAATTTTCCATCTAAAAGTTATCGTCAGTTAAACTTTATCAATCGCGAAAATTACCGACGTTTACGTTGCAGAGTTAAGTAACCACAAGTACATGGCAGATTGGTTAAAAAGTAAAAAACAGGAAAAACTAGATTTTGCAGAACGATCGACCTTAAAACGTTTTCCTGGCTGACGATGGCCTTGTTTCCGTAACCGTAATGAGTAATGGGAAAACCAATTGCAATTAGATTCGAATGACGTGATTGCAATGATACCGCTTGCACGATTACTTGTTCTTTAGCCGCATGGTTTGCGAGTAAGCAAACCCTGCTTGCGCTTGGCGCAGTTCCGCCTCATCGTTGCTTCATTATCCGTACTTAACGAAGCTTTTCTGCAAAGCACTACGATCGATTCGAACCAGTTCCTGTGGAAAAATAAACCATCAAGCGGCTGGGAGGAAATATTCCCTATTCACGTTGCCATAGATACGGAATAAATGAAATTATTTTGCAATTATTTCTTGTACTGCTGGAATTTATAACAGCTACATGGTAAATTATTGTATATTGGATATTATTATACTTCCATTGTCCTCTGCCACGGAATTTAAGTCCTCTGACACAAAAGAAAATCGCGAAATTCTGTCAATTTCGTCGCTGATAAGCTACGCAACGGTAGATGTAAAATTTGGAATTAAGAAAAGAGTAAATGGATATAATCTTCACATAAATCAGAGTGCGATTGTAGATTTTTTCACACGTCGTAATGTGTCCGTTCATCGTGCGAATAAAAATCTCCAAGCCCCGAAGGAAAATTGATTTTTCTTTCTTAGTAATTTCGAACTCGCGAGTGATCCTCTCGAAAGAACAGCTCGAGAAAGATCACTTTAAAGTACGTGACGAGAGCAAAGAAGATGCATTTGCATCTCAAACGGCTGAGATTAAGAAGTTGAATCATTCCCGCGTTGCATTACAGTACAGAAGCTTCTTACGGTATGACCAAATGTTCTTCGGCAAAGTAGGTTGCGCGAAACTCGTCCAGGATACTCAGTTTAGAAAGAACTTTCCAGAAACACCTGACAAATTTTAACAGCAACTTCTTCAGACACATTTATTATACGTTATCGATACAACTTGGTAATTGGGTTTTAACGACGTTACTTAAAAGCTTACTGCCTCCTCCGTTTATTAATCGGAATTTTAATCGAAGAATATTTTCTGAATTAAACCGAGAACAATTCTTACATTTCTAATATCTCACTAAATGGAAGCATATTTTATATACCACGATATTCTCTCGTTTCTTACATTCTGTTGTTTCAGAGAAACATGCCACGTTTCTCCTTTTTTCACAGAAACACGTAGCGAAAATAAAACAAAGCAACGTGATCTTCGAGAAACACGTTCGTCTTCGTAAATCCTTCAATATTGTAAACTTGTTCTACGTTCTCTCTGCGATGCTCTCGCATTTTTGTTCCAACTCTGTTCTAATAATTACAAATAAAAAAGGAAATGAAGATTCACGAAGATATAAGAATTTCCAATTCGACGTTGCGCATCGTCTAACCGATTACTTGTAAATAATTTCCATCATTTTTTGTCGCAGAATTACACTTACAATTTTCCATAGCTGCTCAGATAGAGACAGCTCGAAAAATTCCAATCTATATTATTGCGGCAAATTAATTGCACTTTTTACGCCAGTAACTAAGCTACAAAATCGCGTTAATATTTTAATCACCTGTTGAGCTGCCATTTCCTAGTCTCGCCATTTCGCTCGGTACAATAACAGTTTTATTAATGGTTCACGTTTTTCATTATGTTACTCTAATGATACATTTACCCCTATTCATATCTGAAGATTTATAACGTGCAAATATCTACGATTCTTTCTCTTTTTCTTAACTTTTACGAATTCAATCGTCTAAAAATGTTCATTGTTAAAACGAATTAAATAATCATGCAAGTTAGCTCTTTTGTTCGGTGAACTTTCAGTTCATAAAATTGCCTAGCGCAATATCCATCGTCGTCCTGTATAATTCAATCGGGTCAGAGAAGGCAGTTCAATTCTAAATCTAACCCGAAATGAAATCTACGTTTCTGAATCCGGTGCAATTAACAGTGCGGTTAACCAATAATCGAATCACAGAGCGTGAAGAGAATCGGCGAAAGAAGATTCAAGTGGTAAGAGGATGAACCTCTTGATATTTCCTTGCGAGAACTTCACAATCAAGTTTTGCAACCGACTCTGAGCAACAACCCTCCTAAGTTGGAAGAGCCACTCAACTATCGAGCACCCACTTGAAAAGTAGAAACTGGAAGTCACATGTTACGATGCGAAACTGCGCAACCAGACCAGAACTTCTACTGCTCCGCCCCCGCACCGCGATATCCCGATAAAACCGCAACGTGCATTCGCACCCCGTGAGCAGACACCCGCGTAACTGCACATCGCCCCGAGCCACACCTGCGAACGCTACTTTGGAAGTTTTCCCGGGACCAAATAATTCTAAAACGAAATTACAGGGAGGCGCGAGTTTCCATCTAAATGGCTGAATTTTGTCGCCTCTGTGCGCTATATTCGTGGAAGGCATGGAACTCACGTTCAAACAACCGAGAAGTAAAGCAGGTGCGGCGCCATCATTTTCAATTAAATGTATTGACCGACGACGAGTGACAGCAGCTTTTTCGAACGTGGGAAACGTCGGGAATAAAACAGTGATTTTTAATTCTCGTCCGTGCGTCTTGTATGAATTTGACGATTGTTGCATAAATATAAAGACGTTGCGTTTTTTCAAGTTTTTATCAAACTGTTCCAAATTTCTCTCCTCGATACGAACACTCCGGTATCGTTTCTTAAAATGTTTGTTGCTTAAATTTTCTAACAACCGCAAGTCGAGCCAAGTACGTTGACTTGTATGAACACTTGAGTAGATAACTGGCTTAAAGTTAAACAACTCGATTAATTTAACCAATTAAATTGGTTTAAGCCAATCTACTCTAGTCACTCTTATGAGCTATCACTCGATAATATCAGAGGATTAAATATCGTCCATCAAAGGAAAGGATCAAGACTTCAGGGATTCGAATCGAATGATCGTAACTATCTCGGATGTTGGGTTTTCAATGTACATTAATCCGAGGATCTTTTCTTTTGTTTCGATCGTTTTCTGCCGCTGTCGAATCGAAAGATCCGGGCTCGTCTGAACTTCGATAATCCTCACGGGATAAGGCATCAGGTTAAAAAGAGGGTGGCGATGGGAGGGTTACGCCCGATGAAAAGTCGCAACCCAAAGGGTCTTCGATGAGGCTCGCCGTGGCGAGTTCACGGATTACGCTAATAGGAACTCCATGAAATTTATACGAGTAGCAGCTTAAAAGTTCAATTTCTGTTCGTGGCCCCGGCAAAAGACCGAAACGTCGATTCAATTACGATTAAAGGATTAACAAAATGCGTAAGGGTGGCGGGTTACTTTTTTCACGTCTCTTTTTCATTCTCGTTCAGCCTCTTTTTCTTGCTTGGGAACTGGGATATGCTCGTCGAGGATCCTCGAGCATTGCCGAGTCGACTAACTCAAGAGGGCATGATAATCCAACGAGGCTTCGACACTTGACTATCTTGCGGCTTCCATCAACGGTTCTTGCATGTTTCGCTGTGGATTTTCGTCCATGCTTCTGCTTAATCATCTATAATCTATGTCTTTTGTATCGCCGCCTGTGAAATATCATACGGTAGATTCGAGTCCTTTCACGGATGATAGGAATCATTATTTCCACCAATTAAAGTCAGATAAAATCAATATATGCAATTAACCAAATATATGCAGTAGACCAAACTGTAAATGTCAATAGATTTGTAATTTATTCAATACTAATGATACATAAATGTAGAATGCAACAGATTTCATTGTACGATAGTGAAAAGAATATTTGCGTTATCTTCGTTACTGACTACCAGAAGATTCAAGAATTTCCTGCAAACTCTTCGAAGCATTGGAAACATGTCAAACAATCTTTTATACTGCTTATTTCGTGCGCGGAATATCAAAGAAAACTCAGCATACTAGGATGATGGATTAAAGATGTAGAAACGTTTCTGTTCTAACAGTGCTGCCTACGTCTCTCGTATTTTCTCTGCGTTCGATATGATCCAATAAAGCAGAAAAGTTTGACTTAAATTTCAGAGTTCGTACGTAGTTGTCGCTAGCTCAGAAGATTTATGAATTTCGGTAATACGCCCTAAATTCTAGAAATGTTTCGTTCAACAGCTTCACACGTAGCTCATAAATCTTAGCTACAGACCGACCCTTTCTGTTGCAGAGTTTGGGAAAGGACTACTGGTGGGCACCTTGACGAACTTCGAACTGCAAACTGCAAACTCCTAAGTTTGCACGACGGCCAAAGGGTACGATCCTCCACGGAACAGTCTTCCTTAAATCTATCTAGGATACAGCGATCAAAGTGTTTGTAACAAATGAAGAATACTCCTTGACGCCGTGTAACGCAATACTTCAAATTCAGCCCATAACTATTCATCACTACGCGTACACAGCGCTGGAACTATCACGTCGAGCTCTCTTCGAGCACCGAATGAAAAATTACGCGTCAACATCCATTGCCTTCTCTTCAACGATGAAGTGTTTATTCCAAAGCCTTGGGAAAACAGTATGAAAATGTTGCAAATATCTCTCTCTCTCGATAAATTATACCATTCATCATAAATTGTAGGCGAAAATGTTTATTCGATAAAAATTTATCGAACAAAAAGTGGTTTGTCATCGTCTGATGGACGACTTTTTAACCAGTACGCTTTGGAAATGTTTTATCAAGAATTTGCTACTGTTTAGGCTATCTTTTGCAATTACTGTAACTTCGCAAACGTGCATGACTTTTTTGAATAAAGGAGAGAGAACAAGAGACGATAGAAGAAAACTTTCGATTGCAGATACCCGCGATAAGACTCGGGTGGAAATAAGTTATTGCCGTTACTTCCACTGCATTATCGATGAAAAGTGTTAACGGACGAATCCAGTGCCAACCGATTTCCAATATCGGCTTCGTCACGAACTTTCGCACATAACTTCGAGAATAACGATGTATAAAGGGGAACCTTGAAATAAAGGAGAGAACAATAATTTGTCTTTCCATCAAAACCGGATTTTCACAAGTTTCTTGGTCTGCAGCCAGATTTTCTTGAGGAATATTTTTAAATAAAGGCAATCCTTCGAGTGACAAAAGGAAAATTCTTAACATGACGAAAACATTATGAGATTGTTAAATCGTCAAAGAACAGGACTGTGATTTTATTATTTGTAAATATCTAATAATAGAATTTATAACCGAAGTACAGTCCTTCAGATACTCACGAAGCGACTTAAAGTGCTTCAACTCAGAAGATTTTTACTCCAAAGATATATACTATTAAAAAAGCGTAATGAAGTGTAATAATGAAATGACCAGAAGCGCCATTAAGTTCTGACATATCGATTATGATTATTAACCAAGAGTTTTAAATTTAACATTTAAAAAACACACACACAGACTCACAGAAAAATATTAGAACAAGGAGGCAAAATCTAGTGAGAAAAGTCTTAGAAATAAATACATTATCAAGTTCTATCGTCATCGTCGTGATTAAACCGATCCAAAGGAATCCTTGAGACAAAAAAGAAGGGAAAAGAAGAGATTAAAATATCAACACGAAAAGTACCAAAAAGCTTTTGATTGCTGGTGCTGGGATGCCCCCATGACAAAAGGGAGGCACGTGGTGATGTCTTGTTGTTGTTGGTGTTGCGACAACCTCGGCAGTGCCGGTTCTTCAAGTGCTGGTGCTGGGGGTGTTGTTACTGGTGCATCTGGTGGCAGTGTTGTAGTTGGTACTAACGCCAATAACGCCGGTGGTAGTGGTCTCGGTATTGCTTCCGGTCTTTCTGCGATGCTGTCGTTAGTAGTCGTCACCGTCGCTATCAGTACAGGAGAGTGGCTTTTGACGGAAGAGAAACTACCGAAAACTTCATCGAATGCTTCTGTGGAGCCTGACAGCAAAGTTACGTACAGTGGTCTGTGGAGAGTCTGCGTTGCTATAAGTAAGTAGCTTTAACAAAGTTTCTATACCTCACGATACAATTGTAAACACTCAGCTTCGATCAAGCTTATGGTTATATATCCATTGGGAATTTATTTGTAACTTTGTTTTATCCTTCTGGCCAATTATTATTTTCCATTTTTATCTCCTTTGTAATGAAACATTTGCTTTTCAACGAAGAAACGTTCCGTGCTTATTTGTTAACGTTTATTTTTATATACGAAGGCTAATAAATCATTGAATAATTCAATTACTCGCTGCATCCCATTCGCGTGCTAAACAATGAACAAATATAAACTTGGGAATAAGTCGAGAAATATATTTCAGCATTAGCAAAATCCGTAATACTTGAGGGGGTAATATTATGCTAATCTTCATCATTGCTTCCATAAACAAGATACGACATTTCTTATAATTGCCGGAATCAGCTTAATTCGTAATCTGCTTATGAAGTTGAGGAAAACAGCAGAATTACGAAGATTGACTTGGAAATAAATCGATGGCAAAACTGTCGCGATGTGATTTTACTTCTTTAAAAAAAAATAATGCCAAAAATCTCAAAATCATACGCTTAGAATATATACTTGACGATATCTTGTTACAATATAGAATCATAGTGAATTTGAAAAATATATTATGAAGAGTAGAATAACATGGGACGATATCCAGGATGCGAAAGGGGACGAATGACAGTGGAAATTTTTGAAAATTCGTGATAGCATCGATAGTAACAGAGGCGCTAAAGAAAATGTTGACTCAACACTTGCCATTGCACTCACCAGCCGGACATACCAGCTCGGAATAGATCAAACGTACGTGTGAATGAAAGCTTCAGCTATCTGTTCAAAAAAAAAAAAAAAAAAAGAGAGAGAGAGAAAGAAAAAAGAAAAACGAGTAAAATACTGAAAATTATTATTACGCAATTTCTTTCCATAGTATTCCACAGTATACTTTCCATTCCGTTTGTCTTTTTATTCTTAAAGCCTTTTTAAGTCAACCTCAATTCCGTGCGAAAGCATTACCAGACACTTTGGAGAATTCGCGAGCGAATTGTAACGACCGATCCGCTTATACTATTCGCATCGTGTTTGAAAAGTGATATCGAAATAGATACGATAGTGGGAAACGATAACGGAAATTGAAAAAAACTCCCGATGAAAGGAAGCACCGTGAAACCGGAAAATTGTTTGGGACCTTCTTTGAAAGTACACCGAAGTACTCCAACGAACAAAATTGTATTTAAGAGAATCTAATTCAGCGTCGTTCGAGCCTTTCCCTAAGCTCTGAACCGTATCAAAGGATAAAGGGGAAAATAAAATAGTTACGTATATGCCGTAGTTGCTTATTAGGTAAAGCGAAAAAATTTCCAAGGAACAGCGTTATACGTTTCGCAGAAAATACCACTGAAACTATGAAAAGATACCTTATATTATAATTTCGTTGAGAAAATGGTTCGCAAAAATTAATTGTATAGTAACTTAAGAGAACTTAATTATTATTACCTACGACAAAATTGGGGAGTTTCAAAGAAACTTAATTTTCTTCGTTGAAATAAAAATAAAATAAAATGACTACTGTATTGCACATTGGACTATGTTGGTTAGTATTCAATTCTAAGTTCTCAGGAGAAACTAATTTCCCTCGAACAATGCGAATTAGCTAGCTTCTTCGGAAGAAAATTGAATCACTCCTGTAACACGAAGACCTACAGTTTCTTTTAACCCGTATTTCTACAAACCTTGTTAACCTCTGTGAAAGGATTTTCTACTTAAGAAGTGATAATATCTTCTTTTCAAGATATGCCATGCTATGCTATGATTAAAGAATCTACAAACGAGAGAATGGAATACATTATCTAATCTCATTTTAATCGATTGTCTGGAATATTTTTAAAATTGATACATTTAAATATGTTAATTTAAATACAAAGACGTGAAGCATCGAAGTAATTAACAGAATGTATAGCTATTTAATCTTCAAACGTCCGCAGTTGCTTGACGTGAGAACTAACTTCTAGATTCTGTCCCTCTTGGGTATCACGTATTCCTAACTTTTCTACCTGTCGACAAACACTCTCAGTGTCCTGTGGGCTTTCTCGACGTTTCTCTGCGTGACTGTTCACCATGCACGCTTACAATAATAAAATACAACTTCAATATTATTGGCGACGACAGATATCGATAATACATCGAATTAAACCGTATAAAAGTTAAGATTAAAATAAATAATGATAAAACGAATAAATATGAAATCGAAATTGTATTGAAATATCGCGCATCATTTGGATGACCTTATCGTGTTTTAATCACATTATATCGTAAACTAAATTAAAAGTTTCAAAATATAGCCGAGCAAATGTGCAAAGATAGTAAAATGAAAACGAATTTTCGATATCATCTGCTAGAGATAGGTATCTAATTCAAATGAATACGAGTTTCCGTTTTGTCATCACACCATCAGTTTATTTTTCATTTTTCGTTCATATTCAGTTTATTTTTCAATCGACACTATTTCCAGAGCAATAAATGCCGCAGTACTAAACGTTTCTGTCCGAGTATTTTCTTTTTTAATGGAATTATTTTACCATAAATTCATCTTTTTCTATAGTACAATTAAACTAAAATCATTTCTAATTTTAAAAGACAAATAAGGCTATTAATTTTAGTTTAAAATATTTTCGAAACTATTTTAATTAACTCTCATCCATACTCGTAAGGGAACGTGGACGTTCTACGAATAAATTTCACTACTAACTTGTGCACTTAAAAAGTAGATTTTTCATTTCGACGATTCGAGATATCGCCCTCAATTTCACAGTTTCAACTGTTTTGCATAGCCGTTTGTGAACTTTTCTTGAATACTTAACCAACAGGACTTACGAGATCCCTCGAGTAACGTTATAGCTAGAGTTTAGTGCATACTATTCTTAAGGCTGGATAGTACCATCTGTTTCTCCTGGCATTTGTCTGTCGCGGTCCTCTCTCTGCTTTACAAGTATTCATGAAATTTTTATCTTAATTATCTATTTGATATTCATGGTATCATCGCGAAGTGATATTAAAGTTAAAAATATTTTCATAAAGTCAACAAATACACGAAAAAGATTAATACAAATAATTAGAACGTTCATTTCGCCAACAGTAAACAAATCCCAGGATTTTATGAATTTTTCTAGCACTTCTAATTTCACGGCTACACAACACGTAGTATTATATCTTATGCATGAAAATTATAAATCGTTTCATCCTCTGTTAACTTTCATAGGTACGACACTGCTAGCAAGCTACATGCAGGTCCAGCCTTAGCTGCATTGCTAGACACGTAGGTCTACGTGCTTCAACCTTTGAATATTAATGTCTAAACGGAGCCGAGATACCGCTGAAATATTCCTCCACTATAACTTGCAGTGTTCTGTCAATGTACCAACTTTATCCATTATTGTCCTACCATTAATTGATTATGACGTGGTTCAATCTGTGTTATTACCATCCTATTATTACCATAATGTGGCAAGGGAAAAACGATTTCTATGCATAATGTCTTGATAATCTCGTTAACCATAGTTGAATATGAGACGAACACAATAGGTTGAAAGTATTCAGAGATACCTTTGGCGGCTGATTGCAAGCTTCTCAAGATCTTTCTGTTCTCAAAAGCAAAAGATTTCCCTCGGCCAAGGAAAACAACAGAATGGCATTTAACTCATAATACTTGAAAAGCATTTTACCTTTACCATTCCACTTTGCTATCTCACAACAGAATTTAGATATACATGTACATACATTACGTATACTCTACACGCGACACAGTGAAATGCCATTCCTTATGTTCCTTGATAAGAACAATTTATTTTAATTTTACTGCTCCATGGCTATACATTTCCGTATCGTGATCTGAAATTGTATCCTGTTGCTCTATACGATTGCCATAACTTTAAATAATCAACTTAACAATTACATACATCCAATTAAAGTAAACGGATGAATCAATATGTACCCAAAATAAAGCTACGGTCTTTTCTCAGATTCTATCACGCGAATATCCTTCAACATCTTTAATACAAGTATAATATAAACGTTCAAATAATTTCGCGAGTCTTATTCTACCTATTAACAAATTTCATAAATACATCCTGTTACGTCGCGTAACACTCTACCTAGCCCAGGTCACACACCGCGGGCAAGATGGCAACCAGATGTCTTCGGATACTCACTGCGTATCCTCAATAGTCTCAAGTACCTTCCATAAATCTCAGGAATTTCCTAGTCGAGGTCCTTCAAACCGAACAAACGTCCGTTTCCGAAGAATTTCTAAAGACCATTGTCTACTACAGCTTGACCAGGGAAAGTTAGTTTTTCTCACGTATGATGCAACTTTCCTCCCACTAACCACTTTCTCTCGAGGGCGATTAAGACCCTTCGTTTAACCAGTTAACAACGAAGCCTATTTCCCTCACTCTCTCAACTAAAATCGTCACCAACAAATCCGATGGTCCCGTGCGCTAGACACACCCATCCTTAGCTTTCCTTTGCCACAGCATCGTCTCCGAACATCACTGATTTTACATCCTTCGAACGGTCAACATCCTTTAACCGGGTATACACACCCGCAGATCAGTCACTCATTCATCTCGTACATACGCACCAGCGTAACTGCCTTCGTTATAAGTTGTTGGAATAAACGGTGAAATATAACTTACTAGACTGTGTCATATTCATTTAACCACCTCTGTTATCTTAACCGAAACAGGGGAACGACTACTTCGCGGCGTCGATTAACCGAATCGTAGCGAGAATTTACGCCTCTCGCTGACGCGTTTTCCTCGCGACCGCGTCTCTCCGCGAACGGTCGTAACACATCCCGAGCAATTACCACTCCACTCTTCGTATATTAATAACCGAGACACAAACAGAGAATTCCTCATTAATTTCTTCTTCCATCTATCCAACGTAAAAACTCATCAAGCTATATCAATACAGGGTAATAATCTCCACGAAACAAAGGTGAATCATCGTTGATTTCCAGTATAAACGCTTCTTATCCTGTTCTTTATCCATTCACCAGGCACCGCTGAGATTTCAGTGAGTACAGGGGTGAGGGCAGAAAGCATTTAACTGGTAATATTCGCGAAGCGTTCTGTGATTCCGGTCCAGGCTCTCTCGATAGGAATGACGGCATGGAATGGGAGAGGATCTGAAGGAGACGAGTACAGTGGGTCGGAAATGACTCGTTACCGAGGGCACCGGAAACCGCTCTCCTTTTGCTGCCGCCATCGCTCGGCCTCCAAGCAGTTCCACGCCTACCAGGAGCGATGCCCCCTGGCTATGCCAGCAGATAAAGAAAAAAGAGCGAAAAAAGCAAGAACGAGAAGGAAAAGAAATAGAAGAGCCGATGGTGGAGAGCTTCGTCCTCATCCAACTACCGGATAACTTCTTATCTCGGTCGAAGAAACTCGAATTTTGTAGATTGAGGCAAAGACGAAGAGATCGAGAAAGAAAATTGCGTATAAAACATAGCCTATTTAGCCGGAAACGATGGTCGCTTGTTTCTTTTTTTCGATTTAGGCTACTGATTCGCAGACGTTCTCCTCTCTTATGCTAGTCTGTATTCTTCCAAGGATTATTCATTTTATGATAATTACATTTTGCGATATATCGTTCGTAACCATTTCGTTTTGCAAAGAATGAAGGTTATTCGAAGGTTTTAACTGGTTACGCAAGTATCCGCGGTGAGAAATTAATGTGGCTTTAATGCTTTCATGCGAAGCTTAATACCACTATGGAACCGTGCTTTTCTTCGGAAGCCCGTAGGAAGGATTTATGATGCATCTCACCCCGTTAATTCTGTTAATCTTAGAATCTTCGTTGCGCTTCAGTACACAATTTTGCAACTTGTTGCGAAAGTCAGCCAAACCTTTTTGTTCCCCAGTACTTAACAGAGTTGCCAGTGCGTTTATCATTATTTCCTGTGAAAACTATCAAACTTGCGACTCTTGATATTAAAATTCTTTTTATATATTTAACATCGAATCGTTCGAGTGTCTAGCAATTTTTAATATCAACGTGCCAGTAATACAAGCAACTCGTATGTATTCCATGATATCATATATGTATTTCACGGATACGATGATCCACATCTTTAATTCTCCGATCCTCTGATATTTTTGTGTATAAAAAAAAACACGCGAGATGTGAAAGAGAATTTTTTCACAGAGGCAACGAAACATAAACGTACCAGTATCGTGTGACATTAAATTCACCAAAGACAAATCTGATATTGTTATCCAATAGGAGGAGCACGCATATACGCGGTCGCTACGTTAAAACTCGGTTTCTGTGACAAATGCTTCTGGGTATTTAATAGAGTAATCGTGCCAGGGTAGTGTCTTCGTAACATGTCCAGGTAGCCAGACCCGTTTGTTCCAATTAGCCACGCTGATGTTAAATAATGTCACGCCGCGCCGGGGAAACCGGTCGCACAATGTGCCGGCTACTCCCACAGCAGTTGTACGCTGGATGATCCCTATTTCGTTGTAAACTTCATCTTCAGTCCGTAGTCTCGCGTGGCTCACTACGAATCCCGTTTCTTCTTTAAATGGCCATCAGAAAATCGAAACGTTATTAGACTAGAACACGAAAATACGTATCTGCCACGTATTCCTATTTCTCGGAAATTTCAACGGCTTGAGAAATGAAAGTCCTTTTTAATTAAAGTGCTTATGACATGCTTTTCAATTAGACCCGTAGATTGAAAAAGTTTCTTTCCATCTGGGACTTTTGCACATCAATTCGTTCTCCGCTTGACCGAGATTTGATAATTTTCGTGCTACATAATACGGAAAACAGAAGATAAAGTCACTGTTCAGATTGAAGTTGCTTAAGTTCAAGCGACCCGGAGTTATTGGAATAATTTCTATAATTTTCTAAAATAATGTTTCTAATTTCTCTGGACGCAATGTTGAAAGCAACGTGAAACATTCTATTAATTATGCTCTTATTTTGAATTCTCTGCAGACGAGTGTGATGTACAGTATGTAATATCGTAACGAGTTACATTTATGAGAATGGCATACAGAAAATTTAAACTAAACGAATTATATTTTCATCGTGAGTAAATTTAATTAAAGAAACAAGAACTTTAAATGAAGCCGTGATAAACAAAATTCAGATCTTGTATAATCTCTCTCTCTCTGTCTCTCTCTCTTCCCTCCCCCTTTGAGTTTGACTTGTAAACTTACAGATCATAATAGTGTGCAACCATAATTATTTGACAAACTTGGAAACATACCTCTATTTTTAATTAAGAAAGAATACTGTTAAGAATACTGTCTTATGTGCAGTATTCTCTATACTAATAATTAATATGTCCAAAATTTAATTACAATATGCGAATTTCTAGAATAGATGGCCGCATTAGCCTGCCAGCGGAAATTAGACAATATGGAGCCCAGCAGAAGTTGCCGAGTTGAAAAAATGAAATTCTCCGACGAACAACTTTAACTCTTCATTAGCGAAACTTCTTATTATATTCGAAATATATTCCCAAAATGACCTTCCTAATCATAAAATACCACGTATCTGCATATACTTTACAAACTTTCGCGAATTTTCCAGTGTCAGAGGCAAGCAGAGGTTTGAACACGTAAAACCTTTTCCAGATTCTGACGCTTTAAAATCACTCTTGCGTCCTACGACAAACATATTTCAACAACTTTCACAAATATACAGATGGATGTAAGAGCCCGTTTGGGACAAGTTCTACTTGCCACCAAAAACCAAAGTACATAATAATACTATTACGACCAAGTTACAGCCATCTCGATCATTGAAATGGTTTCATAAGAATCCGATAGAAATTACGCAATCCCCTGCCATTTGAGAGTACAATACGTCTCACTGAAAATAGGTGAAACGGCAATCCCGTGAACGAGGCTCTATCATTCCTCGCGGAGGCGCTGCTCTCGAAGAAAAACGAAATTGCCAAAATGAGAAGTTGGCAAAGGGGCGCGTATTTCCAATTCTCCCATGTTACGCTTAAACGACGACCGCAGTGCATAGTCGAACCGCGGAGTACGCGAACGCGAGCAAGTTATTATTTCTGTTATACGTATACCTCTGTCAGTGGGCACGCCGGCAGCGAACATGGAATATCGATTCTCAACTGTCGAAGGTAGGCAATACGGCCGACTTCCGGCACAAGCCGGAAATGACTGTTCCACGCCTGCCAACCCAATTCCCCGTTCTCCGTTTTCTCGTACCCATAGCAGCCGCAGCGAGCTGCGTAACTATAAAAGCCCGACGCTTTGCGTTCCCTTGCGAATGATTTCGAGAAACGCTTTGATAGTTGGATGCACCACCTCGGCATTTGTTCCAAAATACTGAATGGCAAGCATGTTTAACGATCGACGCTTGATACGCGCGTGCCTGTAATCGGTAGGAACGCGAATTCCACTTTTTAATGCCCCGTAACGCGTAATAGTTTCGGTTTAATGACAATTACCAAAAGTAAATACGCTGGAAACATGGTCGCGCTTCGCCACCTGTTTCAGCTTAGTTTCGGCATCGAGTAACGGAATGTTCGATGATTTGCATAACGTAATTATTTAGTGCGCGGCTCACCGTTTAATTTGGGTACGATGTTACAAACAAGTGATTTATGCTGTTTATCTTTGCGATAATTATCCAACTTCTTTGCTTTGGTCATTTATTTATATACATTTTTCGTTTTGTTTTGGAAAATGTGATTAGGAATATCAAAAAATATTCTTTACGCAAACCTTTTATCGTTATCGAACGTTATCGTTTGGAACTGTACATACCGATTTGTCGATTGTATTAATTTTAAAACATATGGGGAACGTTGTCGGTACGAAACGAATCAATAGATTGGTTCGTAAAGATTTTCAAATTGAAATGAATTACGATCATCGTACTTGTTTGCGTAAAGTAGAGCTGTTTAGATGGAAGTAATGATCGATTCATGGTTTGAATGTTCGTAAAACGTGTTTATTGAAAAAACGCGCAAAAACTAAAGTAGCTTTGTTAGTGGAACGGAATTACAAACGAGCATTTCAACTTCAGAACGTTATAAAAGCATACATTTGTTGTTTTCGTGAATTTAACGATGCGAAATAGCGTTTCTTTGATTCATATTTGAAAGGCAGTTTTATAAATCTCTGCCACAGTACCGTAGCCATACATCATACGCATATAGCGTACGACAATCTTTCAATCGTGACAAGATCTACTTCGCAGAACTTTGATTGAGGGTATTCCTTTCGTACGCTCTGTAAAAATGTTGCCCGACGATGTTTGCGCTTTACCGCTTCCATATTTTAACCGATAACTAAAATATTTGATAAGCCAAGTACATATTAGTCCTTTCTTTTTACCTTTCGATTTCACAACATGAATGTGGACACTGATTTTTGGACGTTTCGCGCCCGTTTCTAGACTTTACATCAAATACATGAACCGTAAATAACGATTGGATGAACATGAAGGGATTTACGCAAAATTTACTGACTGACAATTGACCGAATTTCACAAATATTTGGATGTTAAAATTAATCCCTTGAATGACAAGTTTTTAAACGCCAAATAAAAATAATAAATAAACGCCAAATTGAAACTAGCTAATTGCTAGAGAAGTACATTGACTCGCTTTGTCTAAATATACATTTTATTTCTTTATCTGAGAGAAAAGTTCTTTCATCCTTATACTATACGTCCCACTTATTAAAAAGAAAACTCGTTGCATGACATACATCTTGAAACGAACGCATCCGGAAACATCCCTCGATCATCTGCAGATGATATTAAAATAGAGACATATCTCGCGTTCTATTTACGTGAAGCTATTGCAAGCCTGTCATTGCAGTAAGATTTGCCATAGAGAGATATCGATCGCGATAAATCAAATCGTATAAAACAGAACCATTGCGTTGTGACGAACGACTGGTCTAATAACGCGACATCGAAGTAAAGTGTGCGAAACTCACAAGTCAGGGGTTATCGCTCTTTGCCATACGGTTCGTTTCAATTAAATCTAAAATTGTGAGGGAAACGTGAAAGATAGTACGACGACGAGAAGAAAGATGATTTACTAGTCCAAGTTTTATAAATTACATTCATGCGCTGCTTCCCCTTTTCACTTTGAATTCGTCTAACTTTTCCCTCGCGACTCCCTTTGAACATTTCCATTTTTACATAGTTAGATGACCAAAAGATAATTATGTTTTTAGTTCTCTTATTACTGTCTCCTTTTCAAGATCGATACTAGACCAGCGAATACATCGTCACACGCATAAATTTTAGTTTAAAAGACGAAAATTAAGATTCGATAGATCAAACCATCGAGTTTTTCCTCCGAGAAGTTAAATTTCTGTTTGACACCATCGTCTTTAAGTCTGATTCAAAGGTGAAATAATAATATTTTCAATACAGCAGTAGAGGAGTGATTGAATACCACAGTCCACGTCGAATTTCGATATTTCTACAATTGAATTTAATTGCTTTATATTATGATGGAAATAATACCTCGTTTAACGAAAGTATTAATGAACGTCTATCCAGAAAAATCACGCTTCCCTCCCGAAGACTTCCACGATTCTGAGTGCGCGGCCCAAGTATTACTTTATTGCATCGCTTCTCTTGTTATCAAAAATAAATAAAAGCAGAAAGGAAATTATTGAAAAAAAAGAAAAGAAGAGGTAACCCATATAGAGAAGAATGAATGGTCGGGTAATACTAGTAAATGTAAATCGTACGATTCGCGCGACAGAACAACAAATTTGTCGGAAATCGAAAACAACCGTGTATAATTGCTCCGAAATTTCAACGACGAGGAAGCGTCTAATTCGGGCATTTTCTACACAACGTGTCAGGTAATAAAGAGAAAAAACGGAAAGCTACAATGCGATGTAACGTTATTAACGACCACCTGTGTTCTGGCGACAATGGAATATAAAACACGAGAGCCATAAAGCTAGAAACCGGAGAAACGAAACACTCGTTGCGCATCGCCGCTGGAACTTCCAACTAAACGCGTAACTAAAAAACAGACGACGAATTTATTTTGGTACTTTTTCGATATGGTCAAAATAGACTACAGAGGCTTGCGCGTATCGCAGATGCGAATGCAGGTCAGGATACGAATCACTTTCTTTTGTTTTCTAGGCTCCCGCATGGAATACGAATGCTCGAGCATCGACTATTTTCCAAACGAGGAATACAGCCCAGATCCCAGCGATTCAACGATGGCAATACCATGTGAGTACCAATGAGACGCGGATCGAGTATATGGGACGTGTGCCTTTGAAGGGGGTTGATTAGGTGTCCTCTGTCCGGCACTGAACTCGAGTGTGACACGCTCCGTAAAATATTCGGCGGGAAAATGCTTTCAGTCGGGAGGATGTTCCATCCATGATAAACTGGATCCGACAATTTGTCCATCCCGATTTTCACCCGTCCTTCGGAACCTCGTTCTTCTTCTTCCATCGTTCGCTGAACCGTGAGAAAGAACAATACGAAATTTCAGAACATTCTTCCTTTTTTTCAACGTTTATTCATACATCAATTATTTTTTACGGGATTTTTCACTGTAATTGAAATAATTTTTATTATATTATCGTTATAAAGCGCTGGTGATTGTTGGTATTTTGTGCATAGAATTTATGATTTTTACGGGGATTGTATTACAAACATTCGTTGTTACGCTTTTGACGTGAAATTTTTGAAAATAACGACGAATTGCGTGGATATGATAGGATTTATTCAAAGTAAGTTAAAAATGTTTGAAACAGTAGTGTAACAACATACATTTAGTTTCGTATTCGACTAAGTTATATTTTCTTTTCCTGACAGGAATGCTTTTATAACCTCGAAATATGTATTGAGTTTTGTATGGTGAAATATGGCAGTGAAAAATAGAAGGGGAAAGTAGCGAGGAAAAATAACAGTAAGCTGAATCACGCCATGATTCTCAGGCTAATTATTTCTACCGTAATAAATTTCCATTTTATTCTGAAATCCTTTATTCGTTGAACAAAGCGAAATATATTCCTACAAATCTCATCGGTATCCTCGTATCTACGCGTAATGATCAAAGGATAGTTGAATGAAGGGAAGAAAAATTTCGGCAAGGAACTTTTCCCATTCGTCGAGCCCGTCATACTCATATTTTTTACCTAGATGCAGTTACCAAGTCGGCAATGTTCTTCTTCGCTGCAACATCGCTGCTGGTGGTAGCCGAAGTTTGTTACTTCACGGCTCACGTTACTCACCCGAGACACAGACTTTGCGTCTTTGTCGCCGGCGTAGTCTTCATAGTTTCCGGTGAGTAATAAAGTACACCAAGCTTATATTGCACCTAATACTTTGCGCACACTAACTTTCTGAAAAAGGGTTATGAATACAGAAAGCAGAAAAACAAGCGGTAACTTGTTGGTTCGTATAACGTTCAAAATAAAAAAATACACAGTGTATCTTGTAGAAAAACAAGCCAATCGAAAGATGCTAACTATTGTATGAAATTAAACTTCGTTGTGTTATAATAGAACTACCAATTTTTAAGATAAAAAAGAAGAGATCGTAAAATAAATTTCAATGAATTTCGTGGATCTAGTATTATCTTTTTGTTCATTTAAATAACATCGTTGTAAGATTTTATTCGAGTTAGAAGAAATTTCGAAACTATTGTTTAAAAAAAGATCTTGCAGAAGATGGAGAAAAAAACCTAAAAAATTATTAAACTACCAAAGGATTAGAGCATAAAGAAAGCGTCTTTCTGGAGCAATTCCGCTTTGAAAAATACGCATTGCGTTGTAGAATCGTTTTCTCGAGTGTAAATACAGAAAATTCCACCTCGCTTTTCAAATATTACGCGTTCGATGTACACAGGCTCACCAAAGTATTCGAACAGTTGTAGATAGCTTTTCTGAATATATCACCTGTGTTATACGAGACATTTTGAAATTTCATTAGCACCGTTACAAAACTCGGCTATATTACACCGTTCTCGAAGACGAGTTTATGTACGGATCAGTAGGTTAAATCTACATGTAATGTCCACCTTCGTAAATATACCACGCACGAAGATGGATTAAAGTTTAAATAATCGCGTTACCTAAGCTGTTCAGAGCCCGTGAAATTGTCGCCAGAACTGCTGCAGAGAGATAACGTTCAAGTTATTAAATCGGTTTCCCTTTCAGGTTTGTTAATGCTGGTAGGAATGGTGATGTACATATCTGTGTTCAAAGCTGAAGTCGGTAGCAAACTTAGACCAAGGTCGTCGTTTCAGGTCAGTCAAATATCCAAAACTCATTTGATGTTCACATCCCCAAATAAAGAAAAGAGAAAAGGAAAGACCATGTTATTTTCAAACGATATTAATCTCAATATATTTAATCTCAAGTTTCAGTCTGGTGGGAAATTTTTACATTTTACAAATTTCCGAAAAAATAAAAGTTTGTATCTCATTTGAAACGTAGAAATCTCGAATAAAAATTTCCAATGGGGGAATTTTAGTTGAAATCATAGCCTAACCGTGGAATATCATACGGAACGACGAAATTCTCGGTCTCATATTTCCTTGGGTGCCATTAGATTACTTCTTATCTGTATCATTGCCCGTGTGAATGAATATCTTGGACGCAATCTTGCGATTTCAGGGACCACCCTTCACCTACAGGTACGGATTCTCATTTTTGCTGTACGTGAGTGGCTTCATCACGACCGAGGTCGCTGGAACTTACGCCATTTTCTTGTATATTTCTTGGCACCAGAAAGAACTGCTACGGAGAGATTCCAGGCGAAAAAATTACGGGGTTGGTAGTATTAGCTTCGTTTCTACGACTTCGTAAGATCGGGCTGTGCTCGCGTTCGGAAACTTGGACCGAATTAACATCCGCTTAAAAGTTTTCGTGATACGAATCGCAGTCGTTAGTCTTCGTTTGGCAGAATATCAAAATATCGAAACTATTTGCCTGGCTCATCAACAACCAAGTGGTGAAATAATACAAGCGTATCGCTTTCCACTCAAATTAGAATTTCTTTAAAATTTTGCAATTTTAATATAGTTCTAATGCACATTCGTCGATTGGACGTGATAAATTTTCTACAAATACTTGAAAGTCTTTATCACTTATACCGCAAACTTTGCGCCTCTCACTTTGATAACTCGCAATCAACGTGCTCTTTTCTTGGTTCGCGCGTGTGCTCGGAATTCTTGAAACTTTCAAGGTGTATAAGTTATTCTTCTAAAAAATTCAGCTACAATCTCGTGCTTTCAACGATAAAATAAAACTCGCGCAAATAAACTTCCAACCCAGCTGAATACGGATAGTTGAGTCTCTTGAATGCCAACTAAAAATTTGAACGTGAAGCTTATATTTTCTATGGTGAAATTTAGATGATATTTTCCAAACGTAACTAATAACTGTTTAAATATTAACGGATAATTGTAAGGCTGGGTTTTGCTAAAACGTAATTCACAAAGATATATTCTGTCCAAGTTAAATTACTCGTTTAATATCTATATAATAGAGTACGAAATGTTCTGCATAAACCCCCATCTGCACGCAATTTAATAAGTGCTCGTGCAAAATTTTACTCAAGAACGTAGCTCGCGTGAATTACATTTCGAGACGAGTTTAATTTAAATTTAACGAACGTTGTGCTACTTTGAGACAATATTATGAGTACCAACAATGGTACATTAATATGATTACGAAGCGAATAATGTCGGAAGAAAAAAGTATATAAATTTTCTGAAAAATGTGCGAATATTTCTACGTGCTTTTCACCATTGCACGATTAAATCTTTCATCCTGCTGTCAATTAACCAACTCGGCGCGAATTCAGCGACTTATTTTAACTGAATTACGATCCGGCAGACTAGGAGTTAAATTACATTTAACTAGTAAATAGACACCTGAATGAAAACGAAGCGAAACGCGAGGCAGAGGCAAGTGTTAGCTCTCGGCCTCCAAGTACCTGGGATCTCATTCGCGCAATGCTATCGCACTCAGGAAACAAGTGACACTCTTGACTTCGCGTCCCCAGGTAGTTTCCACCGCACAGAGTAAAGATTAAAAGCATTGGTTCTCTTGTATAGTACTGCTTTGAAATTTTCCCTGCGAGGATGCTCGACAAGATACGTGAAACATACATAAAACTTGCCAAATTGAATTGAAAATAGAGCAAGATGATAAAAGGCAATAAAGGATTATAATTAAAGCAATACGGTGAAAATAAAAGAAGTTCATATATATACATAATATAATCACGTTTCAATCTCAATAAACGTCTGTGTATCAATTTTGTCAAAAATTTCAACATGTTTTTAGTCAAAGAACGGGAATCCGAAATATCGACGAATTTGGTATCTTTAGTGCTAAGTATCGCATCGAATATTAACGCGTGACGCAAAAAGCAATCAGTTAAACACGACACAGTTGTACCAAACATACCTGTTGCGGTATCTGTGAGTCTAGTATACTATAGCGGTAACATAAGCTAGCACAGTTAAAGCTTTACAACTAACTTAAACCTACGACCCGATAGAATGAGATACCCTCGAAAGTCATTTCAGAGATTAGAACGCATACTCGTAGAACTTTATTAAGCCATTTTAATCCAGCTAGAGTTTCCCACTTGCACGTGCTTCGAAATGCAGATATTAAAGGTAAACATGCCTCATAAGAGAGGGAAAGAGGGAGGTGTTCTTTAGATTCACCATTGGATTAAAAATGCTTTCAATCGATTTATTTTTATCCCTCGTAATAGATCAATTTTTTTAATCGGATAAAAGGAACAGACGCGCGACGAAATAAGTGTCAGGACAAATAATAAAAGAAGGAACGAGCGAAAAGGGAACAAGATAAACGTCGGCAGTGCGTCGAAAAGCAGGAAGAGGAAACACAATAAAGAAAGGAAAAGAACAATTCGCGACCTACAGTGATCCGTGTGGCCTCTGTTAACATCGAGCTGGATTCATCCCCTTTATGTCAGTGGAAATGCAATACTCCCGTGTAGTAAAACCGACGCAAGTGGAATAGGTCAGTCATACATCGACCATCAACCTTGTCCCTTCCACATATCTCTACGTATGTATTATACGTGTATCTACACCTATATCATTTTATTTCTCCTTGTAAATTTTTGCAGTTACATTTATTTTACTTCCTCGCTTCGTCCGTCGTAATTTCTCTGAATAATCGTATCTTCGATCTTTTTCCTCCTCCAAAATTCAAGCTGCAAGAGATTCTCACGTATTTTCTACAGAAACACAGCGAGAAATATTTGAATCAAAGGGACTGAATATTCTTTCCAAAACTTTGCTCGACACAATTACGCAGATTGGGGTTTAATGTATCTTTTATGCGTTTGACCTAATTCTCTGCTAAAGCAATCAACCTTAACGCTTCCGGTATTAAACGAATAACCTTATCGTTCGTATATGCGTTGAACGCAGTTTCCTCTTTATTTAACTCTCGTTTTGACGTGTTTTACTCAAAGATAATAAGAGATAATTGTCATTACGCGGAACAGAGATCCGTTTGTTTGTTCATAACGTCTCTTTTCAGGGCGTGTATCACTTGGACAATCACCACGTGCATCATGCAAATCACGCGACTATAGGCCACAGTGGTTTCCTCTGCGAGAGGCATCAGAAGAGATACTTCTTCGGCAGGGATTCGGTAGATCATGTTGACTTCGACGAGTTCTTACCGCCGCCTCCGAATTTGGAATATCACGACCATTTTTCCAGGCAATTTCCTAGGGACCTCACCACGCAGACGGTAAAAAAGAAAACGAGAAAATGGAATACAAAAATGTTTAATTAGACGGAATAGTTTCATTTTAACGTTAATTTCTTTTTCATGTTTCTTCTACAAAATATAACATTGAAATAAGGTTAAAATAAAAGATAGACTGAAAATGTAATTGAAAGAAAAATTGCGATTAAAATAAAAATATTACGCGTTAACCGGAAATATTACATTTCTCAGACGAATTTCATACTTCGTAGCTTTGGAATTTCATAAATCTTTAGTACTTTAGAATTCGATAAATTAATTAATCGCAGGTCAGTACGACAGCCGATGTCCTGCAGGAAGAGGAAGAAGAATACAGTCCCAGTGTTCAACACGAATTCGTGACGTTTGATCTTGACGAACCTCTACCTCCTCCACCACCAGTTAGGGGTGGTGAATGGACCTTCGACACATTGAGAAAAACGACTCCCGTCTGATATACCGTCAGGTATATTTATTCGTCTCTCTTTTTACCTTCTCCTATCATATTTGTCATACTATTTCTCTTTTATCGAACGTTTAATTATATCGTCATATCAGTTTCCGCAACTCGTATCGCGTAACATGCCCACGATTCATAAAATTCCTCATATAAAAAGTTATGTAACGTTTGGTTAAATTGGCAATTAGTATTTTATACTACATTCGAAACATTTGATTCAAGGAAATGTAATTGACTGTATCTTAAATTTATCTTGAAGTTTAAGGTATTGTTAATTTCGTTTCTAATTATGAAGTTTCTATAGGACTAAATTTATTTGAAATTTGTTTCAAATATATACATGCACGTTAAAGTTTCTATTTAAAATCGATGTAAATTTCTTTGGTATTCGAAGACCGCCTAGAGAGGAGACAGAGGAAAAAGGATTCTCTTACGTTAAGAGAAAGGGTAGAAACTTTACAACAGAATATATAACGCAAAATTCATCGCAGATAAAATCACGAATACGGTCCGAAATGAAAGTGGTCGTGTCGTGAAATCAAACGAACGGTTTGTGATTTTGCAGATACGCGAGACTAGTGCAAAGCGTTGAAAGCGACGAGGAGGACGAAGCGGAAACCGAGGAAGACCACGACATAGCTGGCGATTAAACAAATCGACTCGCTTTTTAATGAGATACCTGATATCTTACAACCGAGGATCGGATAGCTTTCATCGTTCAAACTCCAGCAGAAAGCCACACAAAAGCAGACACTGAAGCAACGAGACTTGGGGTTCGATGGATTATCAAATTTCGGAATTAATAACTCGTCGAACTCCTGTTTTACACAACGTAACTCTGTAGCTCAAGATCGTGATCAGGGGAAAAAGTGAAAGGGGGAAAAACATGAAATACATAATCCACGAATAAGGATCAAGTGAAACAGTAACTATTAATTAACATGTTCGATTTCTCAATTTATTTTATTGTGTATTTTTCTATTCCATATTCCTTTTTTTTTCTCTCTCAATAGAGATTGAGAAGAACACTTAAAGATGATAAATGGTGACTCGGTGAACGTGAAACTTAAACTATGAACTAAGATTGAAGAAAACGAATCGGGAACAAAATCTCGATCCTTCTTTTAATAATTTTAATCAGCTAAAACGACTGCCAGCCTTGATCTTCCATTATTAATCGCATATGAGATGAATATGATAGCTTCGTTGAAACGAACCGTCCCATCATCGTTGAAAGAAAAATAAAAATTCCAGAATACGGGAAAGAGCTTAATAATTATTAATTTAGTGATTGTTAAATTTATATTCGTATGGAAGTCGTTGATGATAATATGTTTATGTGATATGTAGAATTTTTAGCAGGTAAATATTACATAGAAATATTGTGTAATACTCTCGAATTCGTAAAAAAGAAACATTCATCGTTTTATATTCTGGCTGTTAATGGGATTGTCATTTTTTAGTCGTTAGGATTGTTTGTATTCCTTCCTCAGATAGAATTTTTATGGAAAGGAATTAAGCGAAAGTTTCCTAAAAGACTGTTACATACATCTACCATAATGAAATGCAATCGAAACTGTAAATTGATTAAATCTATAGTTACATAAGCATTAGTGTGTTTACAGTAATGGAATATCCAAGGTTTTACTTTTAATACTGTGGGGACCAAAAACAACAGTTGTTTTTCCTGATTATAATCATTTTCTTATCCTGTTTTTAATACAATTAAACGATTCTTACGAATTACTTAAACTTAAAATTTCAAACTGGAAAACAAGGTCTTCGTGGTGTTAAAATTAAAATGAATATAAAGTCATACCAAAGACTGCAATGCCAATGAAAATATTAATCGATTAAATCGAGAAGAGAAATTATTGGAAATGAAATAAGTATTATGACAATGATAGATTATACTCGTGAAGGAATTTTCCCAGATGGAAAACAAGGAATTGCAACCATGAATTTCAGAAATTGATACAGACAACGACGGTGATTCATTGTTTGTATCACAAACTTGTTAAAAAGCCCACCTAACTAAGGAAAATGTACTGTACAGAACATATAATATTGTTACAACATTAATATGTCTGAAAATTTTTAACACAATTAAATAGTTAATAACTTTTTATACAGTAGTCAATTTTCCACCAAAATTTGTATGCAGACTCATCAATTAAACAAAGATGAAAGTTATTAAGATTACCTATTAATAATTAGTCAATCAAAACAGATAAGACAACAAATTTAATTAAAGGTTTGATGAAATGGTACACATAAATCTTAAACTGTATGACCTTTTTCTAATTTTGTATTCATCACGTTGAATATCATTGTAAAACATTGACAAATAACTTCTTTAGCAATAACCAACTTTCATAATTTATGAAAATTTTCCTGTTCCTAAATTTTTAAATAAGTTTTTATACATGTACAGCAGTCGCATAAAAATACACATCTTATAAACTGCTCATATAAACATGAAACAAAACTTTTTTATATAACATACCCAACTTAAACATACAGAAGTAATTCATCAGCAAATTTAATTGGTGAGTAAGATTCAGTGAAAAAGATATTAACCTATAATTTTTTATAATACCAATAAAATAATATGTTCCTTTTATGTGACTGATACACACGCTAATACCGTTACTATATAAAGACTTCAATAATTTTCTTTAATTCTACACAAACTATTTGTAAATAAGCCCAGATACTTGCAATGCAATATATGATATAAAATGCATTGCAAATGAGAATTCATTTTGTATTGTACATTTATAATGCTCAGAATCAAATCATTATATATCAGTCTCTAAAGGACTTTTTGGTAGTCTTTAAGTAAAATAAACCAAAAGAAGGCAACTGTCATCTGATAAATTGAGAAAAGAAGCGATTGATCTTATTATATATGACATTTGCCCTGAAAAGAAAGAGAAGAAAACTGTTTCTTGGAACGTTGCCATTGTTTATAGAATAATCCATGTTCACTAGCATGTAATAGAAGTTTATTGTTTATGTGTTGGATTATGATAAGCTTGTCCAAACTTTACAATTTGTACAATAAAGTTTCTTCAAATTTAATATTCAAATATTCAACTAAATGCATACCCCATAACATACAAATCATTTAGGTTAATTAATAAGAATTCGATGTAATTTTCAAGTAAGCTTTGAAATATAACTTGTTAAATTATAGCATATAAAAAGTATCATTCCATAAAGAATTGATTTGACTTAACGATTAACAAATTACGATTTGACTTAACAAAAAATAAATTTATATTAATTTCAAGAAAAGTACATCAGAATTCTTTCTATCAATGTACAAACCAATTAACCAATCAATCAGTAAGAAAGAAAATTTACATACACAATTCTTGTCTTGTAAACCCTAAATTGTCCAACGATATAAGGAAGCAACAAAATCACTCCGCTCAAATCGTATCTACATTCTGCACTTTAACTTCACTACTTAAACAAATTATATGTCGAAATTTCATTATAAAACCCTATTTTACCCTTGATAAAGTATAAATTGTACTTAAATATCCAATTGAAAGTAAGTACACATATAGACTGAACACCTTTTATTATAGGAACACATGGCGGGATCTCACACGCGCCATCTGTAAACAGAAGTAACTGTGGTGATAATCATGTGAAATATGATCTGTAATACCGACCATTCAGAGTTTTTATTACGCCCTCTACAATCTATAATATGGTGCCGAATGTAATTAATCTGTTTAAACGCGCTCCGTTTATTTAAACAAAACTTTAGTGAGTGTTAGTATTAGTGATTGAATTAATTTATCTGAACGTAAATCACCATTATATGAACGAGAAATCGTAAGTAGTAAGAAGAATCAGTATATTTCTACGTATATATGAACTTTAGTTATACGACCTCACATCCGGCAACGGTTTCAAATGAACGAAATTCTATCGTATATCTAATTTTAATACGAAAGTTGATAAACTTAGAAACAAAGGATATGAGGACAGAGCTAAATTAAAACATTTCAACCAATCAGTCTTAGCAGAATATCATATTGAATCCAGATCACTAGTATATGGCTTTGACAAAACTACTGTTATTGCAAAAACATCTTCATATTTTCCTCGAGAACATCGCGAAGCAAATAGAAATTTAAAAATATCCGAACAATGTGATTCGACGCAACGAATACGACACCAACTGAAGTTGGCACTTTATCCTCCCTTTTCGATTTTTGTTTTTAATTCGATTGAAATTCGAATCAAATTAAAGAACAACTTCCGGTTTGAATATCCAGTTTGAACTTCCGGTTGGATAGACCAATCATGGACAATCAATTGCAAATTAACCATCATTATTATTTGATGTAGAATTATTAATTGCATCATGATATGTGGCCACAATTAGTAATTACGTAACAAATAATACGAGTCAATCATCTGTGAGAGCATTTCTCGTTCTATAACGATAATTATTGATATTTTACCGTACTTGTGAATACCCTTTATTTCGATCGTGGAAAAGAGCAATTACATTTATTTTCATGGTCTTGTACACGTGTATAAAGTAAATGTCTTTTATCAGAACGCGTGGGCAGCTGCTTATACTCAACAAGCAAAAGGCGAAGGAACTTTCAGTCAGACACTTTTGTGCAGTTCATTCTAAAATCAATGTTCGCTAATCTATATAGAACAATCAATCTGTTCTTCAAATAGTACAAGAACTTTAAACGATAACGAGACTGCGCTAGTTTTGTAAATTAAAACAAATTGTAAAATCACGTACTCGTCATTTTACATTAATTTACTATAATTCGTATTTCATTCCTCGAGTTATACTGGCACTATGTATGTGTATATATATGTATTTGTACGTTCTTTTTTAATTGTTACGATGAACAATTAGTATATTTGTTGTGAAATCAGAATTTTAATTAGCGAACTTTGATTTACATAATCTTTTGTACGGAGGACAATAAAATTCTTAAAATTCAAACAACCACAAAGAGCGATACATCTTAGATAATAATATAAGTGATATCGATGGCGCAAATTCACCTTTTATGCAGACGTAAAAAGACTCGTTTAAGTAATACTTACTCGCGAGTTCTCAAATGTGCGTATGGATTTATGCCATGAATAAGATGACGAGGAATCATCGTCGTAAAAATCGCGATTCTCAGGATCCAGAAAGTTGCTGAAACTTCCTGTAATCGAACGCTTGAAAATAAGAATAGTGCAAAAAGCAGATATCTCGTTTCGAAAAATTTATACTTGAAACACGAACACTTTGTACGAGTAAGTAAGTAGAGAAACAATTTACAGTTCGATAATATTTCACTTGCACCATTCTCAATTTATCGAGAGATAAAGATTGGGCGTGATATTATTTACATAGAATTAATCTTCTATAATCTTTTACATGAAGAATCATGTCTTTGAACTTTGATTAACGTGCCCTTAACGAGTGTTAAGATAAATCTTAATGTAAAAGTTGTACGATTGAATATTAAATCTCTACCGACTAGCATCATGATACTTAATAAATAATCATTTGAAGTAGCGGAATATCTTGATATTAAGCATACTTTTGTGCAAATATTTCATTCGCTTAGTCATTGTACAATTGGTGTAGCATCTTTGATGACTAGAATCGTAAATTTACCTAATAACCATCGTAACTTTGCTCAGGTCCTTAAGTCTTTTACGCATCTTAATTGCTTGCTTTCGATAAAAAATAAGTTAATTATTATTCCTTAATTAAATAGCTAATGTTATGTAATAATAATTAAATAACTTAAGCGTAAGCTTTTTAAGTACATAAATTATTTTTTAGACACGTAATAAAATTATGGACCTTGGCAAAAATAAGCGACACTCTTCCTTCTGTTAAATATCAAGATTTTCAAAATTATACGTATATTACATACGAATATATCGCGCTTATTAGCAATTAGTCAATTGCTAATTAAACTTGTTTTAATTCGCGTAACTAACAATAATTCCATTCTATCCAAGAACTTGTAATATTCTCGTGTATCTCGAAATAATTCCATTCCTAACTCCCCCAAAATTGCTGGTTCGTGAAGTTTCATAATTGAACGTTGTTCTCTGAGTTTAATTAATACAATAGCTTTCACTTATGGTATAAGGTTATTCCAAAATAGTTTCTAGACTTGATAGATTGCACAGAGAATATGGGTAACTACTAATTGTTTCGGCATTCCTATTTCTAAATATCTATCTTCTTCTTTGGGCATAATTTCGACACCGAGTTTCACCTAGAATATCGAATATCTATTTATAGAGAAATATTGTCTTTTCAACATTGTTACATATACATATCGCAAATTACGTCGAGAAGATTCAAAATATTTTCTCGTTTACTATATCTCTAGTCTTTAAAGTTCACGAGTATATTGTTGAAGAAGGTAGAAAAATATACACTTTCGTGTAAAAAAATAAATAGTTTGGTGGTTATCTCAGAATCTGATTGTTGTATATAATATCTTATTTTCGTACTCAGTTACCATTTATTCAAATACGCATGTAATCGTTCATTGAAAGCTTTACTTCGAGCCGAGTTTTAATATCAACGCCTTGCAAACAAGTTGCTTTTAAAATTTTTATTTACGTTAAATTTATTACGCTCGTTTTGGCAGATATTTGACGAGGGATATTTCAATTTTTGTTAAATGGTCCCAGTATTCTGAACTTCCATATTCCGATATGATAGAAAAATAGTATCTGTTGTCAATAAATTATTTCTATCCTGTTTACAAAATGTTCAATATATTTTTCTCTTAGAGTATCGATACAATAGCATCGATTAATCCAACCACCTGGGGGAGATGGAAAATTGAATATCGAAGTACATTTACGTTCTGTCTTTTAACAATAACGTTAACAGTGTTGCCGAACTGGATAGAGAAATGTATGCGAAAGTTAGTTATTTAACCATAAAGATAATCAGAATTAAAATTACCATACAAATGCACCGATATCCAATTTCTTCTTCTTTTCGTCACAAAATGCATTCAGCACTTTATCCATTTTCTTAAAACGTTTTCTTAAGACACTTACAGCTACAAGCTTGCTATCGTTCGCTTATTGTTTCAAACAATCTTTGAACGATTGTCTCCACATGATTTAGTTACGCACGATATGTAGTACGTTCGCGTCTTTTACTTTCATCGAATTCACTCCATGAATCACAAATTTCCTCTCGCACAGGCGACAGTCTTCAACAACGTACGACGAATTTATCAATTATTAGGAAACAATCGAAGACGAATCAACGACCGATTATGGTCGGTTCGTCAGCCATCGCAATTTCTTCCGTCGGTGCCTTGTCCCTCTTTCGCTTCCTGGAGAACACCATAAAGGCACAACCCGCGAACAGGTTGCAGAGAAATACTATCCAGGCCAGAATCAGAGAAAAGTCGTACTTCGTGGTTGCATCGTTTGGAAATGTCGTGTGTACATGTTTGCTTTCGAACTCGATCGAGGACAGAAGCACTTGTATCACCACCATGTTACAAGCGGCTGAAACGAGATAAAAACGATGATTGGATCGTTAAAACGTTGTAAGTTAAGGATAATAAAACACACAGCTTTGAGATCTATTATACGTAGAGCTACTAAAAATTAAACGCTAGATCGGAAGTTTACGAGATCTTCGCGTTAATAGAACGAAACATAGAGCGAGAGATAGAACAAAAAATGCAGTGATTCAATAAACCAATAATAAATCTGTATCCATGACAGTTACTAAATTAAACTAGTAATTGTGTTAATTACCACTAATGAAATGTATTCCACCAGCCAATCGTTTGAACATATATCGTGGATTACGAAACGTGTAGATCGAGAAACAAAAGCCCATTATCATCACGAATAGGCTGATTATCGCGAACGATGCCTGTGTCCTCGAATAATCTGCAAGTGATAAATTGAGAGTAATTCAAGTGTGGCGATGCTTTCATAAATTTCTTTTATAATTAATAGTATCGTCTATCTTTCAATTACGTCAAGCACATGTAGGTTTCATTTTGTATAAGGTCCACAATGATAATGCATTTTTTAAACAAATGTCTCCGTGTATTTCGAGCAAGCATATTTCAAGTGGATGATTCTTCGAAAAAGAATTTAAAAAAAGAGAGAACAGTACGCTGGTAATTTAGTTTCACTTACTGACTACAGTGTTTAATCCTGGGTTCAACTTGAACTGCTTCTCGGTTGGGAACATGTCCTGATTCTTGCACTCCTCTGAAAGAAAAAAGATGAAAATGTTGGATATTAAATTAAAAGTTAAACTACCGCTTGATTAATGTAGACTTCGGCTCGTTGTTTGCAAGCGTGATGCACGAATCAGTTTGCGTTAAATCCCTGGTTTACAGTAATCACCCTATCCATCTTCATTTCTCTCCCAGCTTCCATTTACTATTTTCTCATCCTGGTTATCTTTCTTTGCCTGGAACGCCTCGTTCGTGTCTCGCGTCATGGTGAGTTATTTTTACGCGCAGCCTTTAAACGGAACTGGAGAGACAATGAGACCGTGATCAATATTTATACCACATGATATTTAATCCTTCGATTACGCGAGCTACGTTCGACGAAACGTGAATCCATCACACCTTAACGAATATAATTAGGAATTTCCGCGTAAAGATTTACGAATTACATAAACGATTTAACGATAAAAATTCAGTGAATACGTGTCGTCTAAAAATATGGGAAGTGTCGTTTCGTATTAGTACAAGGATAAATTCTGAAAACAGGTTACAGATGAAGATACGATGAGAGCAATGATCGACCCTTGGACAATTTATGATGATATTACGGTTATCTAACTCAGTTCTGGCATATGCATGATGAAGCACAGGTGTGGAACAGTAGACGTGACGTATGACAAGTCAGTGTACAGCTACAGATGCGGATTCTGACATAGCCATAATTAACTACAAGGAGTGAAATTAACTGCTTTGGTTAGAGAATTACTCCTCTTTCTTTGTCAGGTCTCTAATTGCTTCGAATCTGCGATATTGTAACGACAAATTCGAAGAGAGAAGAGCAAAAATTCTATCCACGATATTTGATTTAAATCGGCGTATTTTAAAAACATTACGATAATAAGAGGAGTTGCTGCAATTGTGAAAGAAAAGAGAAATCTGTACTCGTAGATTTTTATTTAAAGTTTATCAGGCTAGTGCATCAAAGTGTGAGCAAACGTATAAATTAAGTACCAAGAGAGGTTTATAATCGAGCTTGGTTTATTGAGGTATGGTAAATCTCCGGATGACATAGTGGATGAATATCCGCCTTCTTTAAGCAAAAGTGTGATAAATCAAAGTCTGTTGGGCAACGGTGCGTATTGGTTTAACGTGGTGTAAATGATGGAAACTGTAGGCGAAAGAGAGTAACTCTGATCGTTCAACGTTGAAAGAACGTATGTATGCGTATACTTTGTTGAAAATGAATTATCAATGTTGCAGAAGGTCGTTTGCCTAACATAGTGTTACAACTAATGCAATTTTATTCTACTGTTTCTATTTAAAGCACGGGAAACTAACGAGCGTAGTTTCAGAATGCATTTATTCTTTATGTATATCGATTATCGAACCCGCCTTTTTTGAAACGACGCCATCGTCATTCGGACAGCCAACATATCGTGGCACGTCTCTTATCCCTCGTTCCACAGGTGTGGAATTCTTTGCCATTAATTTGATGAAGATGTAAAATTTCTCAGTGGTCGTTTCCAACGGAGTGTATTGTCGTTTCTGTCACGAGCTCGCCCGAATCTAAATTACGTATAGCTGATTTAATTATTGGGAAGGCACGACGAAAGTTGTTTGAGCCAACTACAAAGAGAATAACTTGGCTGTATTGGGTTTACTTCTTTTTACCGTGACTTTGATCAAAGTTAAACTTCATAAACGTAAATCAGTTACAAGGCTCTGTTTCTCCAGTAAATTTCGAATCATTAAACTCACTTTAGGTGACCGATAAAATATGGCTATCCGATTGAACAGCAGTTTCGTTTTATTAAGTTTTCCACGTTTCACAGCAGACCGAACTTTCCAATATTACATGAAAATAATATAAAAATGAAATGGGTCGTCCTTTCAAATTTCAACGTTGTGTCGAGAAAATACGGGGCAGGAGGATAATATTCGATAACATTTTTCAAACATTCCATACACTTACTGTAGGGGATCATTTCGGTGGAGTTTTCTGACTGTGGCATGGTCCCTTCCACACAACCTCTCCAGAGACCCATATGCTTGTAGATTAATCGTCTACCTTTGCTTGGATCCCCAAGGGGTAAACCTCCTTCATCCGGTGCTTCGACTATGAACCAGTGATCGGTTCCAATGGCAATCGACCATATGCACACTGACAGGCCAACGAGAACAGTACAACCAAGAAGAATTCGCCTCTCGAAGATTACCTGTACAACAAAACGTACACGAAATATCTAGAAATTTCATCTCGGTCCCGTTTCCTTAGTTTGTAAAAATAAATACTTATAAATATATAAAAATATCTAATTATAATATTTTATTTTCATTCAAAATTTTGTTACGTTCGCACAGAGAATTTAGGGAACCGTTCTGTTAGAATCTTTTATCGCACATGCAGTGAACCGGAAGTTGAAATGAAACGGTTAATTATAAAATGAGACGAGACAGAAATAAAAGCAAAAAAGTATGATATTGTACCTGATTGTATAACGCTTTCATTCGACTCGCCATTTTGTTCAATCCTTTGAATACCTGGAGTTCCTATTTGGCAGACGTAACGGTCTACTTCTCCTTTGTGATCCGACTTAATCACTTTGCTTAGTGCGCTACCATATTGCATTCATTATATATTCAGAGCTGACGTTTTCAGATGGCACAGAAAAGTTCTGATAAAACTAATATCTAATTATGTACTTGTCAGTTTTCCGAATATTCTTAATATTTACTGAATCTGTTTTCTTACAAAGAAATTGTCGATATTTCATTAGACGTGAAATTTACAGTGACATTTGTATTAAATCTTTAGAAATTCATTTACGTAGTTGTTCTGATTGGTTCGAGATTTACTTTTACAGGAATCAATGAGAAGCTTCCTGAAAGGTTTCAACTTCTTTGCTTTCCTTCTCTTTAATTCTCGAACATCTTCGTTATTTCTTTCAGGCATTCATTTCGATTATTTGTGTCACTTTTCCCAGTAATATTCCACTCAGTAGCTTCCATTTCTTTTCTTCTGTTCTGTATTTCGACGATTATAATTTTAATTCTTTAGAACTCTTCGGAAAGAAAGTTTCTTCTTACGATCACTTTGAATTCACGTAGTTTCACAGTTTCGTGAAATGTTGTTTGACAAGACCTGCAAAAGTAGAGAAAAGAAAAATTCATGATAGAGAAGCTGCGTAGACAATCGATACGATAACAAAGAACATTCGAGTACTTTGACAATCAATTCCAATCACGTATCCATCTTTTCACAAATCACTTACAACTATTTGGCACGAATTTGAAATTTCCACGGATACTTGACTCTCTTCGTCGCGATTAGTATACCGTTATTCTGTACACTAATATGGTTATTAACTTTGTAAACTGATCAAACATGCCTTAACATAATATGTACATTACACGTTTATCCAAACACGAAATGAACAAACACAATGAAAATTAGAAGGACGAATTTTAGATTCATTAACTTGGTAACAAATTTGTATTGTACAACGTAGCTTGTATTCATCTTCTTTATCTGATGCTTTTAAGATTATTTAACTTACGTTGTATAGCAATATTTTAGTGTTGAGTTGAGCGAAGTTGAGTAGCTCGGACGCCAGTATAATTTTAAAATTCCTTGGCTTTAAGTGTCTTTAGGGTTTATGGCTGAGAGTTGGGCGTAGTCAGGAATAATTTGTGAACTACTGTCATGTCTTCCATCTTAATTATTTACCCGTTTTATTGCCGCAAACTTTGATATGTGAGCCATTCAGGGACCAGACTGCATAATAATTGAATGGAATTCCTTACAATTAAATTAATGATATCAACTTTGTAATATTCTAATATACAGTGAAATAAAACGCAGTATCTCCTATGCAGACAAAGAAACTACGAGTTTGTGGTTTGAAAAACGACAATGCAAAAACACGAAGAAACATATATAAGTAAATTATACTACTACGTGCCTGAAATAATTTGGCAAGAGCTGGACTTTCTGCCGAAACGTATCAATTTCATTCTATTCGCCTTTACTACAAGGTTACAGCACATCAACTCCTTGAAGCAGCCAAATTAAATAATGCACCATGCCAAGTGTAGAATTTTGTTGTCATGTTCTCAGAGAACACGGGATTAGGAAGAGTAATCTCAATGGAAAAAACGTGAAATGTAAACAATCATCCTAGACAACGTGTATAGTCACGTGTGAATTTATTTGTTTTGTCAACGAAATCCACAATTTTGTATCGTGCCTGTTCCAACAAAGTAACTTCGTTAATCTAACCAATCATTTGTTAGCTCTCGCGCCGCTATTATGATTGAACGTAAAATAACCGAGCAGTTATGAATGACTGTATTAATCATAATCCAAACATTTTTAATCATAATCTTTTCCCAATCGTAATCCGATGCGCCAGTCTAAATGTAAATAAACTAGAACAGGATTAATCGGACATGATGAATGTACGTAATTTCTCCATCTGTTCGGCTTATAATTTTTCAAAATTGTTGTGAAAAAGGAGACATCGATCCTCGAGTGCAATCATTTTGCTCTTTTATACTTCATCGGCGCGGACAACGACGTTGACAATGCGAAAATTTTTTCTTGTATCGTTTTCACCGATATGAAATGGAAAATGTGAGAAGGCTATTACGAAAATAAATTTACAAACGCGTGCTTATAGATCTGAAAGGTCTAGAGCGAGATACTAGCTACTACGTCAGTGACTGGCGCAGATGCTAATGATTTTGTCACGATCATTGAACCATCTTCATCCAGGAATCTTAATTCAGAGATCTAGAAAACACTGTCTAGAGAAAATCCTTCGAATTCGTCAGATGCGCGAGAGATGAAAGTTATCGACGTGATGTTTGAATAATTCGATATAGAACGAAAATAGAAAAGAGGCGGTCTAGAAATCGTGAATAGAATTTACAGATTATAAAGTAGACAATTTATGGATTTCTTTTTATATTTTTCTGGTTAATCGGCCTATATTCGTTGAGCGTGAATCGTACAAAGAGAAAATAGACACGACGAACGCAGGTATAATACAGGAGTTGAGAAACTAGGTATGAGTCGCATGAGTTGTTTACCAGAAACGGAACATTTTGGCAAGACAACATCGACTGGCAGGCATCGGTAAATCGAAGATTTACTCTATATCGTTTCGTACTCTTCGATGAAATCTACGCTTCAATGAGACTATTTACTAATTAAAGTTTCCCGAACAATTAATTCGTAGCACTTTTGGCATAGAGTACGCAGAGTAAACAATCCATGATAGGAATATGTAAACACAAACAAAGTGCGTATTGCGTTACTGGCACGTGGCGACTGTTTCTCCTGCAGAGTGTTGGCCCGCATCGTACAAGAATAAGTAAATACTGGTAATATCCATTCTAGGAATCTTTGGCAATGAATGTTATTATTAAATATATAGAAATGTAAATATTGATTATACGAAGCAACATATTGTTAATAGTGATTGATATCTGTAGGAAAATTGGTTTACATCTGTTATCCGAACTTCTTCCAATTATTATACACGCGGTATAGAATCCTTTTGCTGTTAATTAAAATTTTAATTATGTTTGTTCCACAGTCTGACTCGTCCAATACAAAATACATCCATTTTGCTGAAATTGGTCGTATTTCAATAAAAGGCGGTTTAACGCGAACCCCTTCTGCGCGCAAAGGGGCAAAAATTTAATCGATGTCAAGAATACGCGGGTAGGTTTCATATACCACATTAATGGTAAGGTAAAATGGAACAAAAATGTTTCTTTTTATAGAAATCGTAAATTAAATGTTACTCAACTACTAGGAAAATTTTACTTATATGCCGAAAGCAATATTTTAACAACAGTGTTTAGAAAACTGGGACTTTGTTGTAATTAATATTAAGATTAAATTCGTACGAGATCATAGAGAAAAAGGCTACTGAGAAATCCATTTAAAAAAAGATAATAAACGCGTAAACATATTTTAGTAATGAATTATTATTCTCGATGAATGCTACAACTGTCATATCGTGTTTCAGTTTTATATCAAGCGATCAAACGATCAGAATATCACGCGAAAGAAACTACCACTGGCAATCGAACGATCGCCAAAAGTATCTTAAAGCCTACGATTTGTCGATGAATGTGTTTATCATAGCACACATGCAGACACGAATTTATGAGACTCGCAAATCGTGAAAAACGATCTTCGTGATCTATCTGTAGACATAAATTATCATGTGCAGTCACGTACTACAAAGTAATCATATCAATATACCAATATCCCCTGTTGTTTAAAAATGTTGTAGGAAGTTTTTCCTAAAACCTCTCTTACAAAATGAACCAAGCGGAGGAAAGAAAAAACAGGCTGTTTTGCTGATTTTGTATCGTATAGCGTGTTTAACTTGTGACATATGAAACTACAGAACCGCATATTTTTTTCTTTTTCATCTCTGATCAGAGAATAAACTTTGCAGAATTATTTCAGATCTTTTTAAAACCTAGAACACGTTCGTATCCTATGTTTCCCAGAAATTGAATTTTTTTTTAAGAGAAGCTATTTGACGTAATTTTATTT
Organism: Bombus impatiens; assembly: GCF_000188095.3. Lineage (NCBI taxonomy): Eukaryota > Metazoa > Arthropoda > Insecta > Hymenoptera > Apidae > Bombus > Bombus impatiens. The sequence continues at coordinate 1,041,208 of NT_176936.1, forward strand.
CCTGGGCAAAGTATTTCAATAACATCAAAACATTCCTTTGTGCTTTCAGGGCGGGTGTTTCATAAACATGATAAATAATTTTATTAATAATGGCATTGCGGCAAATCGTACAGGTATAATATAGCGAAGACAGGGTCATAAGAGGTTCCGTCGAGCTGAGGAATTACCGGCATTTGGCCTAGTTTTTACGAAACACGTTCCCTTTTTCACTTTCATGGCGCATTAATGAACTTCGTTTTTTGCCTCCACGTGAAAAAAATTCCCTTACGCGAACGTTGCTAATAATTTGATTTTCCTGCACAATTTTAGAACGAATTAACCTTATTTCCATTGGGCAGCGTTGTTTTCACTCGTGAAACAAGAAGCTGTGTTTTCGGTACAAAATTAGAATCTCTGTTCCGTTCATTAATTTTGCAACGGGGGAAAAGATTGTAGCTTGACTGACATTCGCTAGGAGAAGCTACCAGGAAATTAAAGTTATAATTTTCGCGATATTCCCAAAAAATTATATTTCGAAGCTGTTCATAAATTTATTCGAATATACGATGAACGTTAATTATAATGTTGGAAACGTGTAACGAAGCGTAAGCTAACAGGATTTCGAGCGAAGTTCTTTTTTAACTTCCGGATTCTATGGAACGCGCGGTGGTCTCAAACTTCTGGTCGGTAATTTATACAGTATTAACAAGAAATTAATTAGTGAAATAATTAGACTTGGCATTATTCGTCAAAATTTGTCGCCAACAATTTCTAACATGTATAAATAGCACGATTACATAATTTTCCTAATGCATATTTCAAGGCACCTAATGAAATATTACGAATATTTCTGGAAATGAAAAAATAAATACGCACGTAAAAGTATAATCATATTTACAAGTCCATTGGGTAACGACGAAGAAGATTGGCATTTAATTTTCATTCCAGATACGAACTAAGGTAATAGTGATTTAAATTCTTGTTATTAGAGTTAAGAATAGGGTAATGGCATTATTTACTTATGGATCTTATAGACTTATATATTACATACGTGCTTAATTTTGTTATGCACTTTGTCCTAGTTTAGTGACGATATGCACTACTACTTAACTTTCAAGTTGATCGTATAATTTTTAGTTGTGAAATAAGTGGCAAATGGCAAAACTTTAAACTGTTGGCGGTGTGCACTATTAAATCACACAAGTTAAGTAGGTTTCAGTGGCAATTTGTTCAAACAACTTCGTTGACTTATTTTGTAATATTACGATGATACGAATTTTACTAACATCCTCGGTATGCCAGTTTCATCGTTTGGTCCTCTCACAACATCGCTGACCCTTTTACATCACCAGAGAAAATGTATCACAGATTGAATTTTATCCTAACTCCTTGAATGAACGTTGAAAGTTTGGCATGAATTACGGTAAAACTCTATTTGTCCAAGTCCATTGAAATGATTCCCAATAGGAATTTATCGATCTCTACAGTATCTATATTTTTTGATACGAATGATGGGAATCCGCACTCTTGATAATCGAATTCATTCAATCGAACGATAATGAAAATTTCGGTCAAATAAATGAGATAACTCGTCCAAAGCATTCAGTGGGCTATGTTAGGAATCCGTCATACCAGATATAGAGACGACGCTGGAAAAAAAATCCCATTACAAACTACAAACTAAAGTTGGCATAAATTCATAATCGTCGTGAAATTTACGAACGATGTTGCTGTCCAAGTGAAAAAGTTCCTTGCGCAAAGGCAAACGGTACGAAATTAAAAAACGGTCGGTGCCGACAGAGTCCAACCTAAGATTACAGAGTGCACGTGGCTGAACCATTTCATCTCAAAGTGTTAACGATACATAAAAGTCAAGCGTTCGATGTTATCGATGTTCATCGTTTTTCATTGCGACGATGACGTCAATGTACTCGCTATTGTTTTATTCGTTTACAAGCGCAGAACCGCAGAGCACGACGCTGCACACCGGTTTATTTAACCGCAGCTGCAGCTGCGCATACTGCGCATGGAGTTATAAATGCTGACAAAGCGAACCGTGCAACGATCTGTCAGACTGTAGACACGACACCCACAGTGGCTATTTTTGAATATCGCCGCCTTTTTTCCGCCGTTCTTTTCTAACATTTATCCGCCTTTTAATGGTCCGAAATGTATGGATCACCTGTTCATTCGCTGGAACGGACCAAATACTCTCCAAATCGACGTAGAACTTCTTAACACTACAATTACCAGCCTCATTAAAATGACTAATTCGCAATCTTTCATAGATGTTTTGAAAATTTGAATGTTTCTTCTGTTTTTTATTAAGTGCACTGCCATAAATTTCTACAAGTTCAAAAAGAAATTCGATTGCTCCGAGTCTGTTATCTAATCTACTGCAAAGTACCTTAAAAGTGAGTGATAAAACTGTCACGAACAGTCTTTACAGCTGTCTGATTTTTTATCTCGACCTGTCGAGTTTCTTTCTCCAACTTTTTCTGCTTCAATAGTACATAAAACATAGATGTACGTAAACATATGTAAATCTGTTTCCCATCGGTACATATTCGAGTTTTCGAGGAAATATTAGATAAATAAAAGGAAGTGGAGGAAATCTATTTCTTCAAGCCTGTACCTTGAACAACGAGAATAATAAAATTTGCACAACAATGACTATAAGAATCGACGTAAAAAATATTTGGCCCGCATTCAGAGTCTATTGTTACAGTTGTGAAATCTTTCTCAAACGAGCTTCTTAATGTCGTGCTGTAAAGATGACTTTTACAATCATGTTGTTCGCCAAATTGTTAAAAACGAACAATTTTACGACTCCGTTATGTTGAAGAAAAGGGAATACTTTTCAATAAGTTATAGAAGGGAGAAATAAGGAAGTGAAACGGTCGATTATTCCGCCGTTTAAAAGCAGCAATTTCTTTTTCATCTTCGTTTCAAAAGTGGAAAACTAAAAAGATAAAAAGAAGATACCGGACAGGACAGCTTTTGCTAAAGGAGCAAAATAAAAATGATGAAACGAATGCCATTGAGACAATGACGTCCCGAACGAAATGTTCGTCGATTTATCGTCATCGTAGCGTCCTCGTCTCCTTTTTTTCCTCTTTTCTTCCTTTCTCTCTCTCTCTCTCTCTCTCTCTCTCTCTCTCCGTCTCATCCACTACGTCGATGATTGATCGTTGTGGATGGCAGAGGAGTTTATGGGACTTACCGTCGAATATAACGGCGAAACACGAAGTTACAGCGTTCCTAAATTTCCGTCGATGCTATTCTCGCCCTGAACCGTCGAAGACAAGCGGAAATACACGGACGTCTGCTTAGAATAGAATCAGAGCCAAAGATCTGAGGGGTTTGTTTGCTCATGAGCAAATTCAAATCAACGAACACGATGACTACCTGACAGCAACGTCATTGTTGCTCTCTAAATGCACCGTACTTATCGATCGATCTAAGCGTCCGCGTCAATTTATTATTGGCCTACATTCTCGATTCATTGTAATAGAAAACTCAACACCCGCCAGAGTAGTCAGCAATCATTCGTGCTTCAATGCGGTTTCAAGCGGATCAACCGATAGAAAAGCGACACAAGGATAACAGAAACGAAAGATACCGGGAGACTTATTCAGCTTTTAGAAAGTGCGAAGTCTTGTAAATAGGAAAATGTATAATTTCGGTATTAATAACAGCGATGGTTTAATATCAATAATAATACATTTGTCATTCTTTGGTACTCTTTTGGATCTTCCAATGTTGATAATTTATTCTCAAGAAATAAAGTAAATCAAAATGGTAAACATGTAAGGAAATTGCAAGGAGATTTTTCAGTAAAGTTGGTTTCGAAACTTCGGCAAAAATATTGATACATGCATTTATATGCATATAAGCAACGGAATTTTTCTCCGAGTTCTAAGAATTTTTCAAAGTACATGAAATACAATTTCATTCGGTATATCGGTTTATACAAGGTAGTTGATCTGACAGGAAAGTTGCTTTCCACGTTATGACATCATTTTAGTCAACTTCATACACTTCGAAGGAAAATAAATACGGGAATAACATACAAGCTAAGAAGCACGATTGTTGACAAGAAGTAAAATTAGCAAGAAGAATAATAATCTTACGCCGGAGGCGTCACGATGAACTTCAAAACTTTCTACGTTATAATTATAAATCGAAGTTTCGTAATTATCCTCATCGTGCTCGTTCAATATTTACTCCTTTTGGACATGTAGAGATTTTATCAGTAATTACGTTGATGTCTAATCGTTGGAAATTTCAGCGAATCAAGGATAATACTCAATTGCGTATTTACACATGTCAGCAAGCTGCCAACTCCCTTGGTGGAATCCCTCGCGGATCGCTAAATGCGATTAACACTAATTACTAACGCATCGCGTGCTGCGCGAGACACGGTGTTGGGAACACGTCGGAAATTACCAAATATATTAATTACAGTTTCCCGAAACACTAAACATGTTAGGTAATTCTGATTAATTAACCGAAACCGACAGAAGCTTTCGATTAATTTCACAGATAAACACCGATACCGTCTAGGGTATGAGATCTAAGAACTCCGACCGAGCGTTTGAAATAAAACTCCTGAAACGAATCGATCAATTTGCGCGTGACAGGTATCTCTCACATATCTGACAAATCGATCCACGTAACTCCCCGGTAAATTGAGAAGACAGGGTAACGTTAATAGGCGATTGACACCGAGTAGAACATCGACACGTGTCAGTGCAGATCGCGTGCGTATACTCAGCCCAACCCGACGCGACGCGACGAACGAGCCTCGAACTCGGAACGATCGGCCAGCCAGTCTTCGCCAGAAATAGGTCCCTGGCAGTAGTTATATTTTTAAATAATTTCTCGACGACCTACGACAATTGCGTGGCACGCAGCACGTTTTTGTTGATTAAACTCGCGGCTCTTATCACTCGCGATCTTTCTTTAAGTAACACCGACGATAAAATAATTTCGTTATTATCCAGAATATATATACTATAGACTGGAAGTATTTTTGCCAACTTTTCATCCTTCTGTGGCTTCTTAATAACACGCTCGCACTGCATAGCTTCGGAAAAATGGAAATTTTTATACGGCCAACCGGAATTAAACTGGACTGAAAAAGGAACGAAGTTACTTTTCACGACAGGCTTTTGTCGCTTTATTCTGCCTCGTTTCTATGAAATAACAACTTTTTTCGAATAATATATTTCTCAGCGATGGAATCCGATTGCTACGAAATAAATCCCACGCGTAGAATTTCAAAGCTTTTAAAATTTTCATACAGCTTTGAATCATTTGAAACACGGACGAAGTACAAACATACTCCGGTTGTCTAAAGTCTAAATGTTTCTCATTTCCACGCGCAAACTGTTGCAGTCGTATATTATCTATGAGAAAGAAAAACGGTCACATGTCGGTCGATAAATACGAACGGAAAGAATCCACAGTTCAAAGCCAATTCGCTTCTTCTATGTATCACGATAGTTCCAGCTTCCTCTGTTGCTATTTTTCGTTTCTTTCGTCGATTCGGTTCATTGTATCGAATTAATTTGTAATTCCAGTAACATTGACCAGACTCCTTACAATCTGTTCTCTCCTTTTGTTTTTCAAACTGCTGTGTTTTAAAGGCTGATATATGCAGTCCGTCTGTTTTGGTTGGACGGTATAAATACAATGGTCAAAAGCTGGGGAGCTATCTTCGAGTAAACACAGACGTTTCCCGACTTCGCTGGTTGGCACGAGAATACGTGAGAAAATTCAGTGTAGCGGTGTCTTGAGATGACCGTAAGGATTTACAACGTGATTAGGGTAAGAAACGAGGATTTCCATCAAAGGAAAGACTGGATCCTTTTTATTCAAATGGCCATTTAACGAAGATAAGAGGAGTTTTCCCGGAGATAAGAGCACGCTCGGCAATTTTCTTAATTGCTGTTTGCTAACTATGCGGAACCACAATCGTGTCGAATAGAAAAATTGCCGGCGGTAATATATTTTATATGTTCCGCCTCTTGAGAAGAGATAGTATTGAAAATCGCCAACCGCGCTAATAAATGAATATATGAATAGGATAATGGGATGACAGAGGTAAAGCTAATAGAGAGAACGGTAATTCCGTTAACGCGAACGATATTATCAGGCAGAGATTAAACATGCAGAAGGATTGTTAACGGTGGTCTTAATACGCTCTTTTGCTACTTGGTCATTTAGACCTCCTTCTGTCTCGCGCTTTAATGTGCTTATGTAACAGCTTTATAATATAGAACAGAAAAGAAGAAATGTTAGTCACGTAGTATTATGATTAGCTTGGGATATTTTTAAAAAATTTAGCAGACCAGTAGCACATGGAAGCGTGGTATTTTTCACGGATATGAAAATGATAGATAGGCATACTATCTTTGTCAAGCTTTGCTAACTGTGTTAAGTAACTAATCCAAAATTTCTACACGGCGTTATACCGTAACATATCTTCCGATAAAATTAATAAATCAGTATAATTTGGCAAGTACATCAGAGATGCTAGCTGACAGTAGCGAAATATCGGTACAGAAAGAAACACGAGATAACTTCAGCGGGATTTGCAAACATCGTAAGACGTGTGCGCATTCATCCGATCTTTAAAAATGAAAACAGCTTGGAATTTTTACATCGCAGTTAATAATTCGAGAAACGATAACAAATTACATCATTATTGACCGAGAGCGGTTTCTTCGATTACGAAAACTTTTCACCGAAATTTCATCGAAATAAGATCATCCATCTTTACTTTCGAGGATATTGACAATGTCTCTCTGTGATTTATGATAACCATAAATAAATTACTAATAACGTACATAAAGTTCAAACGGGTAAAATACGTGAAAATTTTGGGCATGAACGGGCGTGTTCAAAGGAACATACCGTCTGCCAAAATTCGCTACGAACCGGTGACAAAAATATTCCTAAACAAATGATTCATAAAGATAATCACATTTATCATTTGATAACGTTTAGTAATGGTTTTGATCTAAAATCGGACTAGAGGCTCTGTTACCGAACCAAATAAAGCGTTACGCCTCGTCGCCGAATATTGCAAGCGCAGAAGAAATAATTGATGCTGTTGAAGCGCAGCCAATTTTCACAGGACTCTCTGTACACTCATATATTCGTTAACTTGACGATAACAAATACGATACACTCTCTTGGGTGAAATTGATAAACATATCCTCATTATCGCTCATTATTAATTAAAACCGGAGAAAAATTTCAAAGCATTTTCCCAATTTCAACTGTGCTGAATCTTCCACTACTTTTGTTATAGATTCAAAATTTATATTATACCTATCGATAGTGATTTTTCTATTTTATTTATATTTCGCCACTTTTGTTAACCGCTTGTTCAAGAGATATTCGAAGTAACGTAACGAAAAAGTAAAACCTTTACGAATTCTTCGGATGGTGGATAAGCAACGAAGCTCACTTGTGCTTTCAACCGTGACACCTAAACTACGAATATTTCCACATAGAACGTCTAGTAGCTGTAACTGATTTATCGCCAGTTTTCATCTTCGCGTGTGAACATAAACCGTCGAACAAAATACATTCGGTGACCCGTGACAAATCCTTGCTATAAGCAGTAAAAACCATCTTACTATCGTTGCCTGCAAAAGAATCTCGCGACAGACGTAAAGATTTGTGTAGATTTGTAAAAGTTGTAAAGATTTTTATATGACACAGAGAAGAAATAAATCTTTGTGCTTCAGGGAATACGACAGAAAGTAAGGCGGGTAACAAAAACGTTAATGACGTTCTGTGTTGTAAAAGTAAAATGGGATTTTAGTAATGTAAAAAATAGTAGCCTGAATGTTGTTACTGTGGATGGCACTAACTGTAGGGCACAATTACTGTTTAAAACTGATTATAACTTCTGCCGTCTTCTTGAACTGTTTGAAGAACGGAGGACAAAGAGTAAAGAGAACACGCTTAATACTATACATATTTACGTATAATTACGATCGAAGCGATACAGTGAAAATAGTATAAATCGATTAAACGTAAAAGAAAAATAAGTGGAAAATGTGATCTCTTCCATGTTTAAAAAGTTTTACGATCGTTTTGTAAAGAAATTTGATCTTTGATCTAGAAATGTAAATTATTTTAGGTTTCAATAATACACGTGCCCGGAAAAGAAATTAAATTGACACCTGACATATAAAATTACTGTTCCTCTAACACGTTATGATTTTAAACGTGGTAAAAGCTTCTGCTGTTGGCCGTGATCAAAGGAAAATCAAGAGAAATGCAATATCGAATAACGCAATCGCTTCATACTAATTGCCATTAGCCTACTGATTGGTAAACAAAGTTACGAGCAATTTCCACCTAGTATTAGGACGCGAGAATCAGCATTTCCTGCATTAATCCTCAAATCCTCGACGAGGATGCCGTTATAAAGATTTCGTTGCGCCAGAGCAGAAGTTAATTAGGGTGGCGTATAGAATGAAAAGTTCAAGGTGCATTACAAAGCCTGTTGTCAGGAAAGTCATCGACGTTAGTACTACGCGTTTCAATGGCACTTTATTTGTTCGAGAAATTCATACGAGTCCTGGCCGAGTGAATAAAAGCGTGTCAATACCGTTCCACTATGATTATTATTGATCTCAACCACTGTGAGAAGAATTTATGTGTTATACATATACCGTGATTATTATCGTATTACTTTTTAATGGATTCGCCGCGGGAATAGAATCTATGTCTCGTATTTACAAAAGTGGAAAGAAGCGTGATATTCAACTACCATACAATATCGCGATATACATCTGGATCCATTCATAAATTATACACATAGAAATAAATATGATCTTTCTTCTTTTTAAATTACAGCAAATCGTTCCATAGATTTTAAGTAAAGTAAATAATTTGTAAAATGCAAATAAAAACGAGATACAGCGACTCTCCGAAGCCAAATCTCTAGTTTTGATTTCAACAGCTCGAGGGAAAAGTTCAGTGGTTCTATGTGTGGTTCAGTGTATGGATCGAAGAGGGGTTCGCAAGATGCATAAAGGAAATTTAGCCAGAGGGTGGAAGCCGAGGGCAGTCGAATATCGAACCCACACTCCACACTCCACAGCTACGTTAGGGTGAAAATTCCAAACTCAACCCGCAGTCAATTTGCAAGTTACGAAAGCTAGTCGTAACATGCGAAACTGCCGTTTATCACGTGATAAAAGTAAAAAGTTTCGTGGAAAGATTTCCACGTACGAGCGTGATTATCGAAACTCAAACGATTGGAATATCGTTGTTTGCAATATCGAGAGAATAGTTTGAATTCTAAGTACATATAAACTTCTTTATGTATATCCAATGTTCCAATCGATGCTCCCTGGTCGTGAATTACTTAAAGCTGAACAATAACAACATAAACAGAAACAATGTATCCGCAAAATTTCGTCGAATTTTAAGAATCGCGGTGTGAAACCAAGTTGTAAATAGAACGAGAAGGCATCCACCTCGCAAAGATCGACGACGTTAACCCTCGCAAACAAAATATGTACTCTGGAATAATAAAATTCCCGCGTGACAAAAAGGTAACATTTTAAGTACTCGACGTTGACAGAGTAATTTTAGGAAGTACCAAAACACTTATTTCGTGACGGCCAACAAAATTTTAATGAAATTTCTGCAAAGCAGACTTCTATTTTTTCATTATGACAGTACCTTTGGACATAAAAAGCTTCTAGTCCAGAAGATACTATTGTATAAGACTTGCTGAGTTACTGACGCTATAAAATTTTTCTTAAACTCAAACCTTCTTTCGTTACTTTAAATTAGTATAAACGTAGCATTATATAATTGAAAGAAAACAATATTCCATAATTCCTTCTACGTTTGATAACAAGCAAATAACAAAAGAAGACTGCGGTTGTTTATGCATTTCAGAGAAATTTAAACTGTATAAAAATATACAGAATATACATGATATGGAGAAGCGTATAAAATATTCAAAATAAAGTACTCGTTACAGCATTAGCATAATAATTATAAAATTATGAATATGCATAAACAACTACAATCCACGTATAAGGACATGTGAAAATGTTTTATAAAAACAATATATAATTACTACTATAAAAACAGTAACGTAGATGGTTTAAAATTGCATACTGCATGGTTTAAAACGGGATAAGTACTGTATACTGTAGCAGTGGTGCTGGTATTACGTTTCTGTTGAAATCGTGTTCCAACAAATCTCCTCTCCATGCACGTTTCCGATTAAACAAACCTCGTAACACAAACGATCGACACGTGAACCGACATGAAATTTCGCGGCAGCTACACGTTTAGCCACGATGTCCGCGAGGTGGGCAACATCAAAAATAAAGTCAAATCGGTCGCGTCGTAGTTGTCGTGGCGTAAAAAGCGGAGATTACGAGACGCGGAGAACGAAAAAAATCAAGATTCATGCGGCATGGCGTAAGAGAAACAATAAGCGTGGAAGGAAAGCGTGGGTGACTGTTCAACGAGGCACCTCGTCGACACGTGTCCGTGTACCACGATTCGGACTTCCAGCTCTACTGTCGACTTTACCTCGATCTTTCTTGCGTCTGGCGATGTGTTTCGATGCCCAAGACGACGCAGAATTCCTTCTACTGGCAAGTTATCCGGTTTCGTCTCGTGGAACTCGAACGAGTTCGAAATAAACCGCGAGGGTAAACGTACCACCTACACACGTTGCCGGTTGGCCCGACACTGGTCGTACACCGACTACTTGCTGCGTGGCTTCGCAGCGGTGAGCGGAACTCCCAGTGGGGGTAGCGACAGGAAATGGAACGTGGGGAAACTGACGAACCAAGGGCTAGAAGGGAAAATATGCGATGGAGAGACTCTAGGAAAAGAGAGTGCCATATTCAACCCTCCGTTTGTATAGCGTTCACGGCCGACTGCATTTTCAGATGCATTTATTTGGTTTTCATGGAACTGCAGAATTTATCGTACGTCTAAAATTGCGACCCTTCTCTCACTCTCACTCTCTCTCTCTCTTTCTCTCTGTCTGCTTCTCTTAAGTAGGTGCGTTTCAGGCCTTGAAAGATCAAAAAGTGCGAAAAACTCGTGCTTCATCGTCAGGTTTATCGACGGCGAAATCATAATTGTTCTTTATTTCATATGAGAAAATGTGTTGCATAGGATATTGTTGGTTATTAATAGTATCTAAATGGAGTTATGGATATTGATTTTGAACGTTTACCTATTTTACACGTAGAGACGTGACTTTATTAGGTGAATATTTGTCGCGTTCGTTATAAGATATATTTTTTGAAATACCTTTAGTGGTAAGATTATCGATATTTGTTACTTAAATCGTTAGGATTATTCAGTTTCATAGACGAAACTTACAGCAACGCAACGCGGTCAAACATGCTGAAAATAAGTTGGCATTTCAAGACACAGTTTGAAGTACAGGATCATTAAGTTGATCCTAATATTAGATTGTTTAAATATTACTAAGCAAAGATTTGTGTTCAACAAATGCTCAACGTGAGTTAATAAGGATAAACAGTTCGAGAAAGCTAACGAGTTTGATGGAAAAGTTCGGCCATCCTTTTCCAAGAAAAATTCTTGTATTTCTAGTCACGTGAATTCCAAACCACTATTTATATTTCAACTACGCACAGTCTCGAATACGTATAACTTCACGATCTGTTCAAAAATCTTTTCGTCCCCTTGTCACGGCGGAGATAGTGTATTATAATTTCACCAAAAAATGCTAAAAGCGACATTAAAAATCCACTGCATGTGATGTAAGCCAGATTCCACACGAGAGGCGATATGTACGAACTATTAACTTCCATGATGTGAGTCTTTCTTGGCCGAAATTTACCAATATAATCGTTTAACCATTTCATGCGAATACCTGCTGCATCCAAACGTATTATGGTCTTTACAAATTGATCTTTATACGGCGAATGTTTTTTCAAAAAGTACGCACTCGGTGGTTTCGCGTAACACAATTTTTCGCAGTTTTTCAGGACCTTTTTACCTTCGCGCGCATGCGAATAAATTATCATATTTACATTTCTCGTCTCTAGGAAGCAAGTAATATTGTTGTGTTGTTCCAAATAATTCACGCAACTCTCTATATTATCCATCTGGATCGCTTTTCTCTTTAACCGAAAAAAAGATTCGTCTTCGTTGAGGAAAGTTACGTTGAAGAGACCAACCAAAATAACGGGAGTCAATCCAGCGTCGTCCAACTCCTTGTAACTGTTATAATCTATCACGTTGTGCTCTTTCATGCTTATGTTGGTCAGATCAATGAACAGATTCGCCGAATACATCGACGAAGCGAGTACAATGAGAAAGAATATAATTCTTTCCGTCGTCTTCTTTGGCCTCGATGAGATGGAGGTAGCTATCAACAGACCGAAGATTTTCAATGGTTGCCACAGGTCCGATTGAAATTTCAATACGACCGATAATCCCCAGAATATAAGGAGAACACAGAAATTTGTGGCGATTCCGATTAAACCGCGTATCTCGATATGATTGGATTTGTATTTAACCGGCACCACTGGACACCAACTCTCGAAGCCAGAAGGTAAAGTGAAATCACATTTTACAGCATTAACGTCCGCGAAAAGCGACAACGTCGGAATAATCATGTCGATTTTTTCATCGATTATATCAGCGAATAAGTCTTTACTGGGATATACTGCGATAGTGAAGTTCATAATCCGAGCAAGTGTTTTTATAAGTTTTACGTCCGGGCCTCTATACATTACAGGGTATCCCTGTGAATTTTTCGTGTACCATAAATAGCCTGGACGTTTCAGCATGCCTATTTTTATCGGGTAACCATAAAGATTGTCCACTTTATTGGGAAACAATTCTATACCCGAAACATAAGGCCGTTGATCGTAGACGTTCGTAAATGGGTTATACCGATGAACTTTCGCAGCGATTGTGTGTCTATTTAATTTCGACAACTCTAAAATCTCTATGTCAATCCAATGATTGTGCCACGTTTGCTTCAGAAGCGGTTCAAAGTTGCAATCTGCTTCCTCCATCATAGTTATCAACAGAATTTTTGGTCGATTCTTGGACACGATCGCGCGTATGATATTTTCCGTTTGTTCGAAATTCGGTGAAGTTTTTCCGATGTAAATGTATAAAATCAGCGTTGCTTGAGATACCTGAGAGGATGACAGTTCCAAAGGATCCGAGTCGTTCACCGAAATGTAACTCGTTGGTATAGTTTGAGCCACAATTTTATAGATCTCGTTGATTATTCCGAGATTGTTTCCGTAAGGATTTTGAGCGACGAGTTGAACATCTGAAAATTTGATTCTTCGAAGAACATCTATAATAGTTTGTTCGACGCTTGACAAATGATTTAAATAATTTATCTGTTGAAGCATTAGTAGATATACTGGTAGCATCATAGTGATTTTCTCAATTCCATGAATTGAAACAAAGGAAGTCCTAAAAAGATATAATTATTAAAGTTAATAATTATTAGAGAAATAAAAAAGTCGTATACTTACAATTTGTCAATGGTAAGAAGGCTACGTCTTGGAACGATGCCACTCGCAGAATGAAACTTCTTAGATATAATTTTTTATTTGTCATTTAACGATTCTTTAATTCTCGTAGATCAAGTACGCAGAGGTAAGACATCTACAAAGCTACAAACGCAGAAGAAGAGTTACAATCGACTGAAAGAGGCACCTTTATACCTCTTAACCCTTCGCGCAAAATTTCATTTATCTTAAGTGCAGCAATAGCGTACATAAATGACGTTCGTACTATATATAAAACAAGTTCGTTTAATGGCACGATACTTATCAAATGCTTTTATACACTATTACAAATATGTCGTTGTCGATTTGATTAATTCATACAAATGGAGAAAAGTATTTTAGTATTAATTTCATTAGTACTTTATGCAATGTTCATTTGCACCGTTCCTTGTATGTTTAATTAAACAACAATTTCAAACAATTAAAAAACAAATTAATGGAAAGAAGGAAGGAAATCTTTCTCGTTTAAATGATATTTGCTGATTAAGTGAGAATTATTTTAATAAGATAGGATTTTTTCATTAGCGAATTTCGTTCGCAGATAGTAGACCAGTGACGTACTTAATTAACTCTTACAACATCTTCCATTTATTGATAATTTGCCCGCCTATTGCAAATTTTATTGACCATAGCCTAGAAACGTATAAATTATCCTTGACGATGCATTATTTCCCGTAGTTATGATATATTCACTACAATTGTACTCTTTCAAACAGCTCAATAGCAGCGACAAATTATACTAATTAACAACCCTCGGTTCAGCATTTTATACTATGAAGGTGTTTGCTAATAATTATGGAAAATTAATCGAAGGTCACGAGCGAAGAAGCTTGAAATAGCAAAAAGTTAAACTTGTTAAATTAAGACGTAAAAGTTTTTAACATCTGTCAATTATTTCCTTGACATCATCTTCCTTTATTCGAGATGACAACAGAAACTATTAATAATTAAACTTGTCATCATCTGAACTTATATGATTACCAGCAATATGGGCCAAGGTGAAAATAAATAGCATTATGCCCAAAAATTTATGGTATATATATATCAGTAATTTATTTGTTCATAATTTATTTAGAAAGTAATTCGAATTATGAGTACGCAAGTATAATGTACGAAGAGAGGCCTTTTTGATATTCGAATCTTCTACATTTATTAAGCGTATAGAAACACGTTGCTCTTACTTTTGCTGTGAGATTTGAGAAAGTCTGAGAGAGAATTCTAAGCAACAATGTGACAGTAATTGTGCATTATGTTTATACTTATGCGTAGTCATCACGAGTCGGACGGACATCATTAGGAAGAAAGATAATTTAAATAATATTCCACTTATACGAGTACATATTTACGATATATAAACAAATGACGATGACGATAAACAACAATAAATGCATATAAATTACGTATAGAGTGGTAGAACAGGAATAAAAGACATTAAATATTCACATTTTGGCGATTTGAAAGCGCAGTGAAATGTTGGCGAGTCGCAATGTTGAATGCTTGGAATTATCTTATTTTAATAGCCATAATGATAGTTAATTTTATACGCGTTACGTTCAACATATTATGCGTCTTCTCTAAATTACGAACATCGACAACACGCATACACCTGTTTCCTTTCTACTTTCTAATAAAGACTAGAGAGAAGCATGAAAGAAGGACGAGGAAGAAATTGGTAGCGTAAGTGGTGGCACCACTTCCGTTCCAGCAAACATTAAGATCACAATGTTTAAGCATTGGATTGAACTTCTGCTTAAAATATTCCCAATCGCAGAGACCAACATCACATCCGTCGAGCATGACCAGTTTCTCAGCCAAGTAAAACATTACTTTGTTTGGTTGACTAGTGATGTCGCATCTGTGAATAAAAATAGAAACACTCTGTGATCAAGTGTAGTCAATTTACCACAAACGTTTGTGATCTTACGATTTTAGGGCGCTGTTCTTATTTAACGATGTAACGCAATATCGTCTAATACGTAAACAATTTAGGAGGAAAATTTACATTATGTTTCATTTGTTGCGATTAATGTTTCAATTTAATTCGATAATATGTCATTACCTGTAAAATACAGCGACAAGATTCGCGGCGAAGGGCGACATGAAAGAGGTTCGCCAACGACGTTTCGCCATATCTTTGTAATTAAAAGCCGTCAGTTGCGTTTGATCCTTATTAATATTCAACGTGGTCAAGAGGTTCTGCAGACTTATGATATCGCCGAAGTAGAATATGCCTTTAGGTTCGTTAGACTCTCCATTTTGTTCCACTCTCCTACAATATTGATACGCTTATTGATATCGAGAGATGACAGCTTACGAAGCGATAATAGATATTGTGCACTATGTTAAAGCAGATAGAAACTTCATTGAAATAAAGACAAAAAAATGAAATTACCAAAAGTGATTCATCATGTCTTGCAAAAGGGTACATCCTAGCTGCGCATTGATTTCACGTCCATATCCGGCCTTGTAATAATAGTAGAGATCTTCGCGATACTCTAGCACACGAAGTTCTTCTTTACTGAAAACAGCACACCAAGGAGAAAGTTTCGTCACTGTCCAGGCCTTTTCGTAACGGCACATATCGTACATCGTTAGAACTGATTCTGAAAAACGAGACAAGACGTCGATAAAACGAATGAAAAATACTAGACCTTTTATTGTTTCTGAACTGTCGAGCTTACCTTTGGAAATATCGTCCAAAAACCCAAGATTCTGACTGACATTCTGTATCAGATTTTTAAATTGCGCTCCTTCTTCGAACATAATTACTTCTTTGATGGTAGTATTACTAGGACCATTATTCCACATGTTGCAGGATTTATACATCTGATACAGATAAAGTTAAATTAAAATTGAATTAGATTAAACTTAAAATTAGATTTTGATTTCTTGAAATAGTACAATTTAAAGAGCTTGCTAAAAAAAATAGTACAAGTGCATTTAAAGGAAAAAGGAAAAGCGAGATAAATATCGGGATCTGTCTATGCAATATCTAGAGAAAATTTTCTTCACAAATTTCCAAATCATTATGAATACGTATAACGTTTATATATTGCAACTTGTATATTACCATTATTCCTTATTATATATGGAAAATAATACACTCACTGTAAGCAGAGTATCATTTATGGCAACTTCTTCCGCATCCACCGCTTGTCTGTCTCCAAACAGTCCCTCCATAAAGTAACTCATGCTGCTTTCGCGTGCATCGGTCGTTTTAAACTAAAATTAATATTTTCCAACTTAGTGAAATTAGCGAATAGTGAAATAGGTAAATTTTCATATTCTTAGTAGGATCGATCGTAGTGTATACCACATAATTTTCCGCCGTTATATTTTCGTCGAATGGTTGAAGAAGCTGCGGAAAATTGCTTTGCAATCGTCTCGCAAGCAATCTCATATCTTCCACACCTTGCGGTGTCAAAACTTCCGCTCTTTCGATTTTGAGGTACTCGTCCGTTTTCCATCTCTTTAAATTTTCTAAATCTCTGATGCACATACGGCCATCTGTGAAAAAGAAAATTGTCGAAGAGCGTATATTTCGAAAGTTGAACGAGCAAAAATCGAACCGCTGATGTAGAAAGTGAATTTTTAGGTTTCCGATGGATTAATAGCTCAAGATCAGACGTGTTCCAATTCAAAGAGACGAATTTATACATGAACTCGATAAATCTAGGGTTAACCGCTGGACTATTGATCAATATGTAAAACGACGCGTGGCGAAGATCGATACGAAAAAGTGTCAATGACCCGAATTAGAGTTTAACTGGTTTACTTGCGTTTGCTTTAACGGGAACACCTCCTTCTCGGAATTTTTCCAATAAATACTGAAACGCGGTCACACGTAAAGACGTATGAATATTTTAATCCAAATGGTGGATAATTTGGGACTTGCTTTTATTCCAATTTTAGTCTAATCGTCTGTTAATTTCCTCATTTTGAAATGAAAAAATATGACAAACTCACTGTTTTGAACTTCGTGATTGCTAATTATATGATCCCGTAGTTTTGTTAATTTTTGCATTTCGATATCCTCTGTCTCAGACGGGCATCGTGTACCGTGTGTAGCAAACATCCAAATTTGCTCTGCATGACAGTCTATAAGTCGATTAAAAATTGAGAAGCTTCTTACTAAATGAGAAGTTTAATGGAAAAATGATACGAATACTCACTGGGTACATCTTGAAACCGAGTTTTACCGGCGTGGACAAAATGGTAGGCAGTTTTAGTGGCCATATATAAATATGGATCATCTTCGTCCGCAAAACAAGAGTCACCGTCACGCGCGTAAACGTGACTAATTAAGAAAGTCAAGAATAGTACGTATGTATTCATTTTTAAAGATTGTCTCTTTGATCTGCAACAAGGAAGAGGTAATTATATATACATATATATATTTTTTTTTAGCTAGTTTCTAAAATTTTCATAATTTTATTTTTAATTTTAATATTTGTAATATTTCATAGTAATCTTAAAGAGATGCTATCAATGTATATAAAATTTCATACGAAGATTGGAAATTATTCTGCTGGTTAAACCTACATTACGCGGTTCGTGCATAAAATTTGAATTTTGTTTAAGTAATCATCGAATTAATTTACAAGCCTAATAATATGATACTAATTTTGATCCCTTTAATCGCGAAGAAACGTAAAGCAGCTACAAATAACTCTTGTTCTATAACTCTCGGAATGCATAAAATGCTTTGTTTCATTGAAGTACAGCAAGCAATAAACCTACATTTTCCTGTGCTGATGTCACATGTTACTTTACTACCGGCTTTACGAATTATCTACGACCAACTATACGTAAAATAGATCTTATGTAACCAACAGGATATTTATTCATCTCTTCCTTTTTTATTATTTTTCACGGTTAAATGCAGATACATAAGTAGGAAATTATCCTTGTTATCTTAAGGTTTATATAACCGGTAGATACACAAAACCGATAAATTTATTAATAGACACTACATTTAATAAAGTTTCAATTTAAAGATAAGTCGAAGACTGTCTGCTTTGATTTGAATATTTATAAAACGTCATACGATTCAAGGTATCGATGAGTTTAATGTTTAATCTGGTCTTGGATTTTTCGATTCTATGATGCGAAAGGAATTGTAATACGTACGTGCAATAGATATTTGCCTGCCAAGGTTAAGGATAGATGTAGAACGTGCACGTGAATGTGAAAGTTAAGATGTGTTCACGCATTACGCGTATGAACAGCTACATATATTGCATAATTCGCGTCTAAGAACAGGTTCTGGAGAAGTTCTAGTCTTTACTGTACAGTTACTATTTTTGCAGCCGAATTTAAAGCGTAACATTTGTTCTGTTTTTATCGATATTCATCTTCGAAATTTACACCGACAGTTGTTAATTCTTTACGCGCCGACTTTTATTAAAATTCGTTTTGTATGTCTCAATGTTGCTTCAATAAACAACAGTTAAGACTGTACTTATATAAATAAAAATTAATGTTAATACCGCGAATGAAGTTAGACAAATATACGAAATTTTTAGGAATATAATTCTTGAATGATCTATATAGATATTGAAACGTAATTTCCGAAACATAAATTATAAAATAAAATGTGCAATGATTCGCGGAGAACCTATGAAGGCGGGAGGCTGCTGAAAGAGTAATTCAAGAGTAAGTTAGATTGACGATAACGAAATTGGTAGTGGCTTGATTAGCAAAGCCTTCTCTTAGTGTAATAAGTCTACTTGGCCTACTTATTGTCAATTTCTTGTGTCCGCAAGTGCCAAGTGTCGTGTAAGCCTGGTACCGATTTGATTCTTCCGGAAAGCCTCAACGTATTACATTACACGCTTATTCTTTTGCCACATTCCGATAGAACAGTTTCGTTCCGTAATTTCAATTTTAAAATGTGAGATATTTGTTTCGCGTTATTAATATACGCATACCAACATGAAATATGAAATGAATAAAATAAATTTTCGCATGAACGAATATTAACATTTGATACCGACTCAGAATCAATTGTCTAATGTGAATCGGAAGGAAAGTAAAACAAACTAAAACAGATTGATTTTATTCAATAAACATCGATGAACTGTAACTTTTTGTTGATAATTGAGAACAAAAGTAGGACGTCGGCGTCACGGTTGGCGAACCGTACTGCTACTATTCAACAATTTAATTATTCACAGACGAGCTTATTTATTCAAATGAAATTCCTCCTAGATGTGTAAGCGGCATTCCATCGAAAGTTGAATGAAATGAATTTCGCCGCAGCGTTTCATTCGCACCGCTTTCACGACCTGCCTCACATAATTTTTATTTCGTAAAGGGGCTATTTTATCATAGATATAACGCGAAAATATTGTATTTTAAATCTTGTTACGAAAATGTACAATCATAACGTTATCAGAAATCAAAATGATTATACTAATCTTATTATAAGAACAAAAATTTGTCGAAAGAATTGTTCAAGAAATTACTAAAATTATAGTTTTATTGGAATTATTTCGTACTAGGAATTAAAAAATTTTTCATACTTAATAAGAAATTACCGTATTCTTTACGTCCTGTTCAAGCGCATTAAATCGAGTACGGGTTTATAGACCTGAAAAGAGAGAGTGCGACCGACAGTATTGTTCACTTTTCCTCAATCGGCGGAGTGCTTTGCCCTCTGCAATTCTGGGCAAATGAGATCGTATCAATGTTTCATAAACACTTCAACACAATCGATCTTTCGTTGAAACTTATGATTATTTTCTTCTCATTCTTCGAACTGAAACGACACGAAAACCATTCGATGCGATTCGTACGATAAGCTATGTTAGATTCAACTTTTATCAATAAGTCTTAGCGTTCTTTCTTTTTCTTTCTTTATTTTTTATACGAAGATTGCACGACCAAGTTTCAGAACTTCACGACTCGACGCGGCGCTTGGAACGATCGATCTTCGACGATAGATTCCACGGATTCCCTAGTAATATCAAGGATTTGCGCATGAATCGCTGGCTACTATAATCACTATATCACTGTTTAAAATACAAGTCAACTGTGACAATACCATGAAATGCGCGTAGTCGTTGTTTGTATGCCGATCGCGACCACCTTTCGAGGCGGCAGCTCGTGTGGCACTGCCGTAAGGTCGTCGAGCTTCGTTGCTCCTAGCGTGTAAAAGTCGTATAGTTTCAGCGATAGACCCCGCGAATTGTGTATTACGGTTTGTAGCCTTTGAACCTTCGTTGGCCCAACGTAGTGTTTCATGCGTTCTATAAAATCGTAAAGGTCCGTCACTTTGAGCACGCGCAATCAATAAGAACCTGGGGAAACAAGTCCCCTAAGTTCCGCTAAAATAACCTGCTATAACAGTTTATTTTTCGTCACGACACATATGGACGTATTACGAACGTTTACAAGACTCTGAAAATAAATTGTTCGTATCGTTAAAAATCTTTCTTTCGTATTCTGAGAAACCGCTGGGAAGATTGAAGGTAAACTACTGAAAAAACTAGATTGAAATTTTTTTCAAGTATTTCAGGCATCAGATTATCATTCGTTACAACGTTTAAACGCACACCCCTGCTGACCAGCATTGGTCACGGTATTCCAGGTGCCACTGACATAAGGTCGTCAAGCTTCGTTGATTCGTATGTGTGCAGTCTATACATTTTGTACTCTGCTAAAGCTATATAGTTACTGGAACTGAAGAAGTAATTACGTTCTACGAGAATATTTATTAATACTGTAGAATGTATTTAAATATCGACGGTGAATTATAAATCATAAATCAATGAATTGTAATCATAAATCAGCGAATTAAAATGACTAATACGTAATTGATTAACCGATTAACTCGGGAGATAGATATGTGTAAAATGGATATTCAAGTATAAATACATTAATCCTAATATTCTAATTTCACGCAGCACGTAGATTATATTTATGTATTTAAATACAGTACAGTAATTACGTAGTAATACAGTAGTCATTATAGATAGCAAATAAAATATAATAACAAATGATAATAAATATTATTACTCCGCTATCTCTTTCGAAGTTAAACAAATATGTATAAAGATTTTTCTGATGATATCAAGTAAACGTGATTAAATTTGAAGGTGTCATATATGAGCATATCGTTCATCACACCAGCTTATATGACAGTAATATAAGGTCGTCTAGCTTCGTTGCTTCGAACATATACGTACAGGTTGTTAGACTGTAATTTCTTCAACACAATTCCTGACAAAAGCACATACGATAATCTACGTAATCACTACGGAATCACTCCTACTATTAAATTACTTCATTGTTATCTTTTGCGTAACGCTTACCATTAAAAATAAAATAATTAATAAGATTCTACGTTACATGTAATATATAATTATTTTGTTGTATCAGCTTTACAAAAATCTGTGTTACAGTCGAACGCGTTGGGTCCCATTTTCTCCTTCAAATATTCCCAGTCGCACACGCCCAATTCACAACCTTCGTAGTCTAAAGGTTTCTCGTTTAAGTAAAACCTAACTTTATTCGACGAATCGCACCTGAAAGCAGTTTTAACGCGAGAAAGGAATAATTTGATCCGAGTAGCTGAAATATGAGAACAAAATCCAAAATAATCCTTGAAGTACTTATAGAAAATGGCTGCAAGATTCGCAGCGAACGGCGCCAGGCGGGAACTATTCCACTTTCTGTTTCTCATACTTTCAAAATTCGAAGCTTTCAAAGGTATCGAGTCTTTTGCAACCCCCATCGTTGTTAAAAGCAATTGAAGCGCCGTACTATGAGTGAAATAGAAAATGCCTTGTGGTTCTTCGCTTGAGTCTTCGTTCTCCAATTTTCTAAAATGTCAGCGATGTACCTTAACGCAGTATTTGTAGTATTTATATTAACAATACTGACGCTTACCTAAAACGATTAAACATGTCCTGTAACGGTGGACATCCAATGACACTGCTCATTTCTTCGCCGTAACCGGCGTGGTAATAATAATACAGATCCTCTTCGTACTCGAATAGTTCATCTTCGTGCTTTGTAAAAGCGGCACACCAGGGCGATCTTTCATTTACGTACCAAGCATTTTCAAAAGTGCATGCGGTGTACATAATTAAAACATCATCTAAATCAAGTTGATCAATCAATATTCGCTGATAATAATTATACGAAAAATAAATTTATTCAGATTCTCGTGGAATAATATTTTATACCGAAAGAGAGGCTGTTCGAAAAACCAAGTCGCTGACTAACATTGCCGATTATTTCTCTGAATGATGGACTATCTAAAAATTTATCAACTTCAGATTTGCCCGTCGAATTATGCACTTGTTCCAACCATGCCTTGCAAATTTTATAATACTAAAAGCGAGGTAAGTATGTTCTCATACGAGAAAATGCTATTTTAATGACTGATGATTAGTATCAATATTTTTATCAACCTGTAACAGAGTATCCTCAGAAGTTGGTACTACCACCGTGTTGTCGATGGTTACATTACCGAAGAGCCCATTAATAAAATTTTCCATACTAGCTATAGTTCGTTGCAGATCTGTTGACCTAAACTATACATATATCAAAGTTAAATGAATCGATTGTCATCCAAGTATGTAAACATTACGCGTTAAAGGCTTACTTTGTATATTTTCTTTAAAGTATCAACCGGATAGGATTGCAAAAGTTCCGGGAAATAATCTTTAAACCGTGCACCAAGCGATGATAAATCTTTTTCACCTTGAGTTGTCAAATACTTGGATCGGTGTTTTTTAAGATTTGGATCTAACTTCCACGTTTTTAGTTTCTCTAAGTCCTTCTGGCATAAACTACCATCTATAAATACATCGTGTTATACGAAAACGGAAAGTTATTATGAACTGACAAAAAGATCTTTCGAGGTTCTTACTTACTTCCATATTTTTCATGATTCTCGATGATGCTACTTTGAAGTTTTGGCAAATTATGTTTCATGCTTTTGATCTGATTCTTTCCAGGATTGCGAGTTCCGTGCCTAATTAACATCCAAATTTGGACTGGCTTGCAATCTAGGGGAAAAAGCAGTAAAAAATATATAATGTATAAATAAGAAGCAGAAGTAAAAAGTATCAGTGCAAGAGTTGTTACGTTATTCAAAATATTTCAGATGATAACAGTCTGTAATCACACAACTTTCTTATTCTTTTGCCTCACTAATGATCGTGCGACCGCTTAGTGCAGTTATAAATAATCAAAGGAGAACAAAATATATTAGAAGTTACGACACTATTTATTCTATTCGACATGTTATAATACATTATGTATTCTAAAGTGACACTCTGTAATTACTTACTTGGAAGAGTAGTATTTTTAATTAAGCCATGTTCGACTTCATAAGCCGTCTTCGTACCAGCGCATAGATAGGGATGTTCATCGTCGGAATAACAATAATTACTATCACTTAAAACTAACTCGTTTGTCAAACAAAAAAGTGTAACTAATATCGCAAAAATGTTTACTCTCGACATACTTCCTTTACGAAAGAACTGCATGCTGTGTATGCTGTGTCTGTAATCTAAAATGGAATAAGTACACAGTGAATAATTTAAAACGTATGTTACATAAGTTACGACACATTTTAGGAAGAACGCTATCTAAAAACGCTATATAAAGCATATGTACATTATTTCACAAAAGATGGAACCGTATTGTATTTGAAACAAAAAGTAAAATTATCATGCGAAGACAACTGTGGATTGCAAATTTTGTATAATAGATACGTACGTTCAATCTCTGCTATTCACTTACTCCAGTTGTGCGATACAAATGTTACTAACTAAGCGTTCCTTTCTTTTATAACAGGGAACTGCCTCGACTACGTCCTATCAGTAGCCTCAGGTTATAATGCTTTACGAGGCTTAGTATTTCCGAGTGTATATTCAAATTGCTGATAGACTGTACATAAAAAAAAGATATAATGTAATTCGTATATCTGTATGGATCAGAAAATACAGAAAATTCGACGGGTAAAATGTTTTGATGGTCGATAACCGGTTTGACAACTGGTTTTATAAAACCTACCTTAAATAAAACAATTCAGTCTGCGTATGTCATGGAAAAACATCTGTATAAACTTTGTATTTTGTATTAACAATTTATGATAGTACATACGTATATTGACAGCATTTCTTTTACATCAATTATCGACGGTTATAATTATGTTTTAATAATTTACGATCAATGACTTTTATTTCTGTAATATTCTAATACTAAAGAGGAAATGCATTTCAACGAAGCAGAACATTTTTATAGCATAGCATTTTTAATTGTTAACGAATATACTTGTTGAAAAAGAAACTGCAATCGTTAAATTTGTTGTATACTAATTCATATCAAGCTAAAAGATTTTATTTTTCTCAAACTAGATTAGATTACCTTGGATAAGAAACGCACGAGATAAACGTAACGTTAAAAAAGCACCTGGTTATTGATATACGTATATTAATAAACTATAGAATCATAAAAACCATAACAGCAACAAGGTAAATGAAAATCTTTGATTTTATTGATCGTAGTGTTGCGATAAATACTTGTATGATTTGAACCTGGCAATTGCGAATGATAATTAGAAAAGATATTGTGTCTAGCTTTAAATAAATTATGACAATAATTTTCTTGAGTACGCAATCGGTAAAGATAAACAAAGTTGTGTTTAAATCAGTGTATGCATACACGAGTTGATTCTTATTTTTACTACATGTTCTTGCAATTTCTCGCAATTATTGGTAAAAACCTATCACTCATTGACGTCGATACTACAAAGCGAATGATCTGATGAAAATCAAGAGAACATTGTTCAAATTTTAATTTCGTCGTGAATAAATATTAACATACAATCAGTCTCGAAAATATTCGGACATTTTATAACTCACTCTTTTGTTCAATAACATGTTTTAAGCAGTTTAGTATGTTGATTATTTTTTATTAGTAACCGACGCTGTATTTTATTATTCCATTAACTGAATTTATCATTTTTCCTTAGTGTTTATTGTTGTCTGTTTATTAATTCTACGGTTCAATTCATTTTTGTTTTAAGTCAAAATTTTTTTCATTCTGACACATATATACTATACTTCAATATATTGTAAAACATTTTTATTGTTTTATCTTCATCTGTTTCAGATATAGAACATAGAAGTCAAAGTTATGGTAGTGTTCGAATATTTTTGAGACCGACTGTACGTAGTTTGGTAGATAATAAGAGCGAAAAATTACTAAGAAGGTGATAGTTCAACTTATTCACAATAAAGGCCGAATACACAACAGTAGGCATGAAAAGTTCGAGCTCCGTATGTAAATGTGGAGTAATTGTCTTTTCCAGCGTCCCAAAGAAAGCCTATAGATGATTGTATAGATTGATTTGCTTTCTCTATGATGGTCACATTGACTACGATTTTATATCTGAATATAAATGTAATTCATTAAAATATATAATAATTCCTGGATTTATTAAGATAAAGTGTATCAACAATAAGAAAATAATTACCTATCGAAGTTCAAAGTTTTAATTTTTTCTCTAATTTCAGTGGCTACTAACTCACAAAGCTTCAGACACTCCTCAGCATTATAAGAGATATCTTCTAATTTAGTTATCATTATCGTCTTTACAATCTTATCCACTGTATCTATTTTAAAAGGATTGCAAGCATTCAGACGATAAGTGTTCTGATATTTTGGTGCCTACAAACATGTAACAAATCAAAGCAAATAAAAATCCATATTCATCAGATTTACCAAAAATTAGGTATTACCAAAGACATTGGTACTACTTGAAGTAGTAAAATTATAATGATCCTCACCTCTCGTTCGTTATCGTAGTTCGTTAAATGGTTATCCATATCTAATTGAGAAAATATATAAAATATAATAAATAGAGTATATGATTAAAGATATGGCTACACCTGGCAAGTTGCATCTGATAACTAGCGCCTATCTTAATAATTGAATAATTTTTCCTTGAAATACTTGTCACTCATATCTATACAATCACGAATGGTTACTTAGAAACCAAACTAAACATGTTGATTAATCAATTTTGTCCTAAAACAGGATCAATAAAGATAGTCCATCGTTACTGAATATTTGGAAATATAAACGAAATATTGTCCTCTTGTATTGAACACGATGTTAATATTATTATTTTTTTGAATATAAAAATATATTTCAAATTTATTTAAATATTTATTTATTTAAAAATATATTTGTTAGATGTTATTTGAGTATTTAAATATATTTTTAAATAACTTTTAAAATCGTTTCCATCATATGGAATAGAGTAAGCATAGATAGCATTCAACTCGGTATCGATCTATGCGATATATCGAACTAATTTGAATTATCGAAATATTGCGCGCTTCCGTGGAGTTAAGAACCTGGGTCTTTTCACATCATTTCAATCGGCGTCATTCAGTTAATTGAAATTGTATTGTAAATTGCATTATTTGACGTAAGTAACTTTGCCAATATTTCCTATTTGGCCCCCTAGCATGGCCATGGAGTAATACTTAATTGAATAAAAAACAAAAGAGTAAAGTATACTTTCAAACGATACTGTCCTTATCAATGATGAATTGTGTAGGTATTCTGTTAACAATTGAATTTCATTTTGATATTACGGAATAACATACAAAATATTAAATAATACATAAATATTCATATATTTTTTATAATAACATATTTAAAGTTTTACATCAATTTAATCAATTAAATAAAATAAATTGTATTATACGACAGATTGACAGTTCTTTGGCTTCGTTTTACATTATGTTACTTTTACAACTGTGAGTTTAATCCATATGTAATTCAATATAACAATATTTAAAATTTGCTCATTAGTTGAATACATACAAATTTCATATCACTTATAGATATTATACATGTGTAACTTTAATTAGAAGCAATCACCAAGACACAAACATATATTTTAATGTTTAAAAATTTATTTATGTATTGTTAGTATAAAAAGCATTGATAAATAACTTTTAGCATTTTATTGTTGAAACAAATGTGTTAGAAATGAAAGCATAAAAAAAATAAATAAACATAGAAACATTTAAACAAAATCAGAATATCATTTTAACACAGAAAGATATACATTCATGCCTAAGATTTAGCATTGGAAATGGGAGCTTTATAATTTATTTTATTATGAGAATTATTTTTATTTAATGAAACAGACTCTATCATACAATTTTGATACTAAATGCGGGACATGAATGTACTTCTTATTTAATAATATATTACACTTCTGTACGATGTCTGTTGACATCCATCACTTTAAATACTAATACACAAAATATAGGCTTGTGCTACTTTACTCTACATGGAGATCAAAGTCTACTGACACATTGAAAGAATTATGTGTCAATTGGAACCTTACTTCTTTCTTTTTAATTAATTAAGTAATAAACATATTTGGTAACAAAGACTTCATAAAGATACATCTTCCCATGCATAAAATTCATTAATTATCCTAAGACAACAATTCAACTTCAGCTTGAATATTTTGTCGTGCTTGCTCTTCATATTTTTCTCGAAATTCCTTTGTGGCAAAAATATTTGGGATCTGCACAAAGTTCTGCAGTACCTAATTTTTTTAATATGAAAAAAGAATAATCAGAAAATAATGTGTACATATGCGAAGGAATAGACATATTTAAGTATAATACATTCAATAGTACTGTTACCTTTAAACGTAATGCAGTATACATTGGCTCACTAAGAAAAGAATATTCTCCACGTATTTTTTCTCTATATTCTGCATAACTTTCTGGACAAGATCCTAACACAGCCATGTCCAAATCTAAAAAGTAATGAGCATCTTCACCACCAAAGGCACCACCAATTTTATGTGCATCAGTACTATGTGTTGCAGCTACTTTCAGAAGTTCACAAGCTTCTTCTCTTAATTGTGCATCCTATGTGCATAAAAAAACAATGTAAAAAATGTATATTCTTCTATCTAATGATGAGAATAACAATCTTATATCATAAACTGATAATTACAGCAGGAATTTCAGCTTCATCTGCAAATGCATTAAAATGCTCCAAATTCTTGTTTTCACCATCTAAAGCTTTGGGATCATATTCAAAGCTATAAATTTAAATTATTAAAATTATAATTTATTCATATTATTTCTTTACTTGAGTTTATGTTGTTACTTACTTTTGAAAAAATAAGGCAAGAAGCACAGCTTGTGGATTCTTTAAATTATTCTTAATTTCATAATAACAATTCAATTTATCATGAAGAGAATCTAGATTATGATAAGTACGTTTTTCTTCTGAATAAGCTTCTTGTAGTTTTGTGAACCATGTGTCACAGACATCACTATTTAATCCATCAATTGCTTCTTTCCAGCTTTCTTCTATTGATGCCATTTCCCTCTGAAATTATTTGTAGGTGTCTTTTAAAATATTTTCACTTAGAAATTTCAATTAATTATTTTTTACTAAATTTACGATTTCAAATTTGAAGGAAACAAAATGTTTTCGTATACAAATGAATAGTAGTACTGTTATAGTAAAGAGAAAATTGTTTGGAAACGAAATAAATTATCTTCGTTAATTCCACATACTCACAGTGTATCAAAGGAGTCAAACAATGTGATAGTATAACTTATTGTTAGAGACGAAAAGTAAGAAATTGTGCTACGTTGAAATTCTGATTACCGAAACATAATGCGTCGCTGCGGGTGCCTGCTGACTGAGTGAATTCTGCTTGGTAAAATAAAGTCGGCTTCCATTTATTGATCGGATTGTGTTCGAGTTTTATCAACGAAATATAGCGTGATTTATAATCATCATTGTTTGTATAAAACATTATATTTGATCTTTTTAGAATATTTAATATGTTAAAAACTAATAAAAAGATATAAAGGTTTGAATTTAATTTTAATTATCTATCAAAGAAAACATATTTGCATTCAATTGTCTGGTATCTGCGGTTAGTTGGTAACCCTTGTCGAGTATTTTAGAATTACCCGTATAGAAGATATGTATTTGTGATCAATTAGAAAATTATATATCAATGATCCTTTTGTTCTTATTGTTGGATGTATTAGACTATTTATAGCTTATAGGTTTGACAAATTTTAGTAATTGTGGGGATAACATACATCTGTCGCTAGTTTTGTTTGGCTTAAAATTTACCGCTACCGCGAGAAAAAGAGATTAGTTTACAGTCTTCATATAAAATATGAAATTGTTCTTATAGTATAAAATAATGTTGAAAGGCATTTTATGTCTATAAGTGATAGCAAATTATAGGTTGTAATATTTTCTTAATGAGGAAATGAAGACTGACAAAAATGTATTTAAGAAACTGTTGCATATTCGGTCTTTTGATAGCTTAACCTTAAAGTTATATGAAATAATATGGAAATAATAGAAAGTAACATATAAATAAAATTTATAATAAAATAAATTAAATTTTTGATACGGTGAAATTAATTATTATAGTAAAAAATGAGAGGTATAGTTATCAATTTAAAATTATTTTGTATTGTATTACATCAATGAAGCACTTGTATGTGCCTATAAATTTTTCTTTAATTGCAGAAAAAGAAATGGATAGGAATATTGTTATATTATTATATATAATTTTTGTTGGATTCTTGTCCATTGCATTATTTTTGTATGGGTTTTTTCCTTTGATGTACTATGATAACACTATAGCAACACAAGATAATATACCAGAATTTATTGAAAATACAAGGTGAGTTCAAGAAATATGTAAAAAATATAGGTAGGCAAAGGAAATGTATTTTATATAATTTATACCACAAATCTTTTAGAGTAAAGATAGATACATTGTATCAACCAATAGCTAAAAGATTGATCATTATGGTCATTGATGCTTTGAGGTGGGATTTTATAACGGGCTCAATTGGAAAGATTGCAATGCCTGTAACAAGTAGCCTTATATCAAATTCTTCAGCTTCTCTATTACAAACTAAAGTACAACTACCAACTGTTACAATGCCTAGAATAAAGGTGCCAGGTTTTAAATAAAGTTCATTGTAAATCTTGTTCTTGAAAACTATATAAAGAAATATAAAATAAAACTATATAAAATATAAAGAAAATAATATTTTATATAACTTAGGCAATTACCACCGGTATGATACCAAGTTTTATTGATGTAGTTCTAAATTTTGGAAGTAAACCAGTTACCGGTGACAATGTGCTCCTCCAAGCAAAAAGAACTGGTTACAAATCAGTATTCTATGGAGATGATACTTGGATCACATTATTTCCCTCTATATTTGATCGTTATGATGGTACTACATCATTCTTTGTAACAGATTTTACTGAGGTATTTTCTGTTTTTGTTTTTGTTATATCTTTATACAGTACTATATATAATTACATACAATAAAATTCTCCAATTCAGGTTGATAATAATGTAACTAGACATATACACAAAGAATTGTATAACAATAATAACTGGTCCATAATGATTCTTCATTACTTAGGACTTGACCATATTGGTCATGTTCACGGACCATTTAGTCCACTGATCAAAACCAAACTTAAAGAAATGGATAGTGTGATAGCAGAAATTCAGATTAAAGTTCAAGAATGGGTAGGTCTGGTATAATATCTAAAATATTATGCTTAACCAAAGTATAATATGAAACATCTTTTTCACAAGAAATTACAATTCATTTCATACATTTATAAAATCAATATAAACTTATTATCTTCAGAATCAAAATAATGATTCTACTTTGTTTATTGTCTGTGGGGACCATGGGATGAAAGATTCTGGTGGTCATGGTGGTTCAACAATATCAGAAACAACTGTACCATTTATTGCAATTGGTGGAAAAAGTCATAAAAATCACATTGAAGGTCCCATAGAAATATCACAAATAGATATTGCATCTACATTATCTGTTATCTTGGGAGTGCCAATACCATATTCTAATATAGGAACTATCTTCTTGGACTCTTTATATGATTTACCTATTTCAAAAAAGTTATTTATACTTTATTATAATTCAAATCAAATATTTAATCATTTCAAAAAGTTAGCTAATTATGAGTCTGAATGTGAGTAAATCAATTATATTTAACTAACTTTGAGACAATATCATGCATTTATTGATTATTACAGATGCATATCACAAATATTTGGAAGCAATAAAGCTTCACAATGCATGGTTAAACATCAAAGATCATCCAGATGGTATGACAGATGATATTGTGCTTTGCTATAAGACTGCATTGAAGGGGATGAAAGAAGTCCTTATGTATAGCATAATAAAATATGACTTCCAGATAATAACAATATCTATAATTTTTTTATGCCATGTAAGAATCAAAAGTTAGCTCAATTCTCCATTATGTTAACTCTTCTATATAACGACTTAACTATTTCAGATTATTTGCATCTTATTGGGGAAAATGTCTTCCAAGTCAGCACCACTAAAAAATGTTGCATTTTTTATTATTCTAAATGTGCTTTCATGGCTATTTGTCAGTTATGTTTGGAAAGATGAAAACACTGTGCTACTTGATACAAAGAACTTACTTGCCACTGTGATAACGTTATGCATAATGATTGTTTTGATAATAAATTCTTACTTGCTTGCCAATATTAGAGGCTTTCACATTTTTAGGTCTAAGGTAAAAGAAATTATATAAATTCAAATACTTAAAAGGTTTGCTTACATACATTGTAATACGATTCTTTCTTTAAAAATTAGAAAACTGACAAAGGAGTAGAAAAGTGGCTCCTTTCATTTGGGAGCCTAATACATGCAATTAGCCTTGCTGGTACTAGCTTTGTTGAGGAAGAACATCAAACTTGGTATTTCTATTGGGTTACAGCCCTCGTATCGCTACTTTATAACTTTATTACAAAATTTTTACGATCGTAAGATAATTTTTTTATTAACATAAAGTACTAAATTATTTAGGATATTAAGTTTTTAGCATCACGTTTCAGCCACTACCAACAAAATTTACATGCACAAATTAGTATTAAGCTTTTATTACTACTGATAGGACACAGAACTCTCAGAAAATTAAATAGTACCGGTGATAAGTATGCTCATCTTCCTGACATAGCAGGATTTTTAATAAAACAAGAAAGCAAGATGGGCATGACGATTGTGCTTATCATTGGTAATTAAATTATAATTTACCATTTAAAGTAACAAAATTAAAACATATTGTAAAGTCTTAAAACCATTTTCTCAGGTCTCGTACTTTTGATGTGGATCGATCTTATTCACGGGAGTAGGAAGCGTAAAGATCTATCGTTCTTGTTGAATTCAATAGCTTGTATGTGCATTTATCTTCGCCATATGCATAATAATATGGTTATCAAAATACCATTTTACCCTCAAACTAGGTAAGCTTGTTGCTTACATTAAAAATCTGTGCATATTTTGAAATGTGATCATTTGTTACAGAGGAATATTCGAAGTACAAATTTACTGGTTTTTACTCATAATGAATTTTGTAAATTACATTTACGATCTTATCCATATAAGAAAATGCAATGCTAGCTCCTTTCTGAGAATTTCATTGTATTTTATTCTACAAATGTGGATTATGATCGCAGCAATGCTTCATCAACCACACAGTGTTATACTCTTGCCATTTCAAATAATCGTTAGTAGCGTGATTTATGAGATTAATAAGAACGGTACTACGCAAGATATTCAAGTATTATATGTTTTGGCCGGCAATGTGTTTTACTTTTATCAGGTAATAGTCTAACATTAGATAATTTCTGATGTTATTAGTGCCGTAAAGTGAATTTTAAACAAAACAATCGATTTTTTACCAGGGAAATTCTAATAGTTTAGCGACTATCGATGTAGCTGCGGGTTACATTGGTGTACAGTCATACATGCCATTTATTAATGGTTCGTTATTATTAATTAATACTTATGCAGCACCGGTTTTGGCCTATTTTTTACTTATTTATCATGCGATCTTACAACATCCATATAAGTGAGTAATTTTAATTTAATTTTTCAAATAATAGAATACTAATGTAATAGTGGTAATGTTATTTTTCAGTACTCCTGAAATTATTACGCGATTTAGCAAAACATGTATTACATGGAGATTGTTGCCAATAGCTATTTACACAATTATAATCAGTATTCAGCGTCATCATTTGTTCGTTTGGTCAGTATTTTCGCCGAAATTATTATATGAAGCTGTACACTCTGTTGTTATTTGTTTGGCCGTGTTCGTTATGCTGATCTTAGCTACAGTTCAAGAAATAATAAATAATTATGAAAGATGACTTTATGTTTCTTGTATGATTTATTTATCCAAAACATCATAAACGTTAAATTGGAAAATGTTGAAATTAACGACAGGAATATATTAAATTTAAGGAAAAAGTTTCTGTTACTTTTAATAA
The DNA here is from genome assembly GCF_000188095.3 of Bombus impatiens. Lineage (NCBI taxonomy): Eukaryota > Metazoa > Arthropoda > Insecta > Hymenoptera > Apidae > Bombus > Bombus impatiens. Next base: position 1,075,165 of record NT_176936.1, read on the forward strand.
TTATTATTTCACAGTTATTATATTTAACCAAATACTTCGATCGTTTTTATAAAAATCAAAAATATAAAAGTTTCTAGTAATATACATAAACTATATTCTTTAGACATCCTTTTTACAATTGAAATTGTCTATTGATCTAACGAAGCTCGAATTTTAAATTAACTGTACACGTTTTTATTTTAATTATGTATAGATTCGTAACAATGTATAATATATAGATAAGAAATAAAATGATATAAAATTCACTTCAATATGATTACGAAAACAGAATATCTTTTAGAATAAAAGAAGGGTAAGATATTAGCATCTTAAATGTATCGTAAGGTACATCGAAATATTTCAATATTCCTCGGGTGCTATATTAGTCATCGATTTTAAATATTAACTTCTCGTTTTTCCTACTATTTAATTGCAACCTATGATACTTTGCAACGTCATTTCTTTAAAACATTCGCACAAAAAAATGTTTGCAAATAATATAACCGTAATCATATAAACCAGGCACACAAAAATATTCGATTGAAAGCAGTATTCCTCTATCGCTAAAAAATAAATTACTTTCTATAGGAACACAACAATTCTAAATCTATACATATTTGCTAGAAATAATATGTACTATGGCTATTAAATCTAAATAGCAGCGGTATTTCATTATTTCATATAGTATGCTTTCATTATGCTTGTTATTTAAGTACTAAATTCGTAAAATTAAATGAATTTTTATTTTTGTTTATACATATCACGCCGAATTGTAGATCGAATTTTCTAACATATATGAAATTACGTTATCCATAATTTTTATCCATAAACATGGATCTTATCTTCGCAAAAGAATGCATTCCAACAAGTTAAATTGCGTCAAATCAAATTCGAATTAAAATAAAGTATTGCACGGTACTCTTCTGTGTATAGTGTACAATATTTATAATTCGAAAATCAAATATATCATATCGCATAAATCTGAAACAGTTATCTTGCAACACGTTAACTTCTAACATATAAAATACCGTTATCGTTTTGTATTATACAAAAATATAAATACTTTGATATCAAGTTATTGAATTACGAAAACAATTATACACATTTCAAAACTACACTGTTTAGAATACTAATTTCGATTATCTCGCAGGGCTGCAAGATCGTCAGTAACATTGTTTAATTTCAAATAGACGATTTCAAATATTTTTCAAGTGTCAAACAGTATACAGCTATCTGAACAAATTTATACTCTAAATCGTAACGTTATTTTTATAATTTACAGTTTTGGATAGAGTTTTTAGTGCATTTCTCAGAATAGATTTCTGATAAGATAAAGATCTCGATTTTCAGGAAATACATTTTTCATAGCTTGGCTACTATTACCTTCGTATCTCTTCTCTGACATATTTAAAATAAAAATTCTTTAAAACGGTGAATTCATTCCAAGTTTTGTACCAAATTCAAGTCGTGCCCTCTTTTGATATCTCACGTTTACCCTAAAAATTTTCGACTTTAGAAACTTACTAAATGTTTTTCCTAATGCCTTTTTTATACTTACTTAATCTCTTGCCACTTGATTAATTCGTTAATTGCAAAAATTAATGGCAATGAAACTAAAAAAAAGAGAGGAAGATGTAGAGGAAAATCTTCGATATTCTGTCCTTCGTCTTTCCAAAATTTGCAGAACACAGTTCCTGAGAATACTGCTTGTGCGCATAATCTACAAAAACGTACTTCGAATAGGATATTTTTTTATGGAAGATAAAGTTTCGCGTATATCTTAGTAATCGTAAATCTTATACTCACGCTATAAATGCACTGAAGAACCATACATAATTGTTGAATGGCTGTTTCTTCCAAATGGAATATTCCCTATGTACAAAGCCTACGGATATTGTTACTGTACAAAAAGAAATATTCAATGTTCAAATAGAATTTAACTCAGTAGATCGTTTTGAAATATTTGAAAATAGTAAAATTTACCTAAATGTAAAACTAACAGGGACAAGGCAAAATGTTGTATCACTAAAATAATATTTGGTTTATCCCCCCAACCACCCCATGAAACTTTTCCCTGCGCATCGGGATACACATACAGGCACTTGGAGTCTGCTGTGTAAATAGGACACAAAGTCAAGAACGAAATACACTGTGATAGTACTATCGTTATGATTGTTGGTAAAAATTTGCTGCCGTAACACCACAGAACGAACAATGCAACCTGAAAAGTCAAGAATTTACCTATCAATTAGATATTAAAAAATTTATATAGTATACATAAGGTATTTCAAAACACTTTGAATTTAGTAGAGAAATGTAAAACTAGCGATGCATTTCTTACCTCGCCATTTACAGTACACTGATTTTTCCCAGTTGCACGTTGCATTATGGTAGGATCCATAGGCGTAGCGATCATGGATATAGATAACATTGGAATGATTAAGCAACACAACCATAAGACTTGATCGACCGAAAATAGAGGTGGTAGCAACAAGAAACCAGACAGAGCTTGAGTGAAGGAGAGAGTAACTGTACAACAGAGCCAGAATTGCACGCAATTCCAAAGGCACGTCATATAATGTCGAGCCTAAATATGTAATAGATAATATCCAGTAATTATGACGACAATAATAAGAACTGAATTAGAACTGAAAATGTAACTGAAATAATCCTGGATTACAAATATTTAATTAATCGTACTATGATCTTTAAATTTTTATATCCTAATTTCCGTCTTACTTCAACTATCAGAAAACACTTTTGGATAGAAAATGATTCAAAAGAAGTAATAGGGTTAATAATTGGATATTTTGAGGAACCCATCATTTACCTCCATAATTAAATGGAATATCGCAATTGGATCTTCTCGTTTAACGCTTAACGAACAGGCAATAGAATTCAGTGCTCTACTCAAATCGACTGGAGATGGACCTTGATCTTCTTTAGTTGGTGTCAATGCTGGAACTCTTTGACAAACTTGTGGATAAAGTGGTTCCACTGCCACTCTAAAACCACAAATATTTTCCATCATTATTTTATGCTTGAATGATGCATGAAACAGTTGAATGTACGAATGTATGAATAATATTTGCTACTTTTGTTCGTGTCGATTAAATTTTATACCACCTTATTTTAAACAAAATTCAATTTTTATAAACATGACGTTTATTACGGACGTTTCTCGTCGTACATCGACGATTTTAAAGAAACCAGATAATTCTATATGTCAGGATGAGAATTTTGTGTATCTGCAATCACGTAAAGTGCGTCCTATGGTATACTCTAAATCTTACAAGAAACCAACCTTGAAAATTGAGTCAGAGACCACATATGGTTTGTCATATATGAAATACGATTGTATTTCTAAACCAAAATTTCATTACGGGGTACACGAAAAGAAAGTGCGTAGTAAAACTGGAAAGTTCGATTTTGACACGGTGAATAAACTTTCATACCAAGCTACAACTGGAAAATTGCGCAGAGCTTTCGTTCCAACATCATGTTTATCTATCAGTGGTTTTCACGACATGACATCTACTTTCAAGCAATCTTACTTAGATCCTGGATACGTGAAAACAATGTCTTATAAACCGTACCAAGGGAAAGCTCGGCATCCAATGCCAGTGGATTATAACACAGTAACGAAGGAATCTTATCAAGATTTTGGTATTCCTATAGTTAGAAGACCACGAAAGAGAGAATTCTGGCAAACTAAATTCAAAACAAACTATTACACTACAAATCAATTGTCGTATCAATACGTAGAGCCATCTTCAAAAAGGGTTCGTGTATGCTATCGACCAGTGATATCTGCTCAAATTGAGAAAGACACTGTTTATGGTACGAGTTATCAAGTTCCTGGTCGTTGCGTAGCTAAAGATGTAGTTTGTGAATGACATTGTATGCGTGTAATATATCTAATAATTTTGTAGAAAATCATTCGTTAATTATTAAAGTAATAATAATATTTACCCTGCATCCGCTTGCATAAAGATGGGCATGTTCTCTGCATTGGCGGAAGAGCCAAGTACGCAAACAACTTCTCCGTAATCTTGCATAATGTGCAACATTTCCCTTGTAACAGTAGTGTTGCAATCAGTAAACAGAGATACCAAAAGAGGAACATTATCTATTAATTCTATATGCGGTCTAATTTTATCGATGCCTCGAGGTAGTTTTGCCTGAAGAATACGTAAAGTATAAAAATACATCCAGGGTAAGATTTTATCACAGTAACTTACCCTGTTTGATAAATCAAAATTTACGGGAGCACTTTGCTCCGTGCTGTCTGTAAGACAACTCAAAGATCGCCATGCTTCTTGTCCGGAACCTAAATCTACACTTTGTACAAGTACACTGTCTTCGCTTCGCACTGTATCCTGTTCCCTATTGAAAATCGGTTACTTACTAAATATTTTGTATATTTATTTTTGTTATAAATTCAAATTATTAACAGAAGACTTGATCATCTACGAGTATGTAAAATCAAAGTATGAGTACAATGGTAATGAAAGTACCAAACATGAGAAATATATACCAAAAGGAGTCGAGACTATACAAAAAGTGTGGGAGAGAACGAAAAATAATTACGAAAAGTGTGACGATCCCGTTCTCGTAATCCTTCGTACTAGGTGACTTAGACTGCCATGCAAAATCAGAATAATATCATAGCTATAATATTATAACTCGAAATAATCATAAAGACTGGTAATCTCAAAGAAACGTTTCAAGTTTGGATAGAGACGAACCTATGGCTCATAGCGCTTTTGACTTGAGATGTTCCTGTATCGTTCCATTCCGTGGTCTCATCGTCGAATTTTACCGTGGAGAAATCGGTGTTTATAGCGCTCGGTGCGGACATACTCATCGCACGACTATTATCCAGATTAGTGCTACAATGTAAAATAGATCATACTATGTAAAAGCGATTTTCTCGTGTATCGTTCATGCAGGATAAAATTCTTAGAACACAAACACATCGATGCAGCATATTTATGCAGCAGAAATGTTTGAATGCATGCTTTTAATGTTCAAGTATTCAGCGATATTTTAATCGACTATCGTATTCGTGAAGCGAAAGCATATTTTTTAATCGAAAATTGATACGTGTATATAATAAAATATAACGATGAATGTATTATTTATTTAGTGTATTATGTGTGATAAGAGGGTAAATATGTAACATACCGAGGAGAGACACGATTAAGCAAGTGGCTGGCCTCATCCATGCAGGAGTAATTATGTTGATGAGATTGGGCCGAGGGAGTGGGTGAGGACATGGCTGCTGCCTGGCTCACCCACCAACCCACTGGACTCTCGGACCTAATATTGGCGTGTTAGTTACATACATTTATTTGTGTATATCATGTATGTCACGTAAATTACGAGATATTAACACATGTGCATTAGAATAACTGTAGAAAGTGTATAAGAATCGATGTAGTTAAAAAGTTGTATCCGCTAATAAGAAGCCATTAAAAACTATGGAACGTAATTGACCAGTAACTACCAGCGCAAATACAATCAATTTAACTTAATACTCTAGTCATTAACATAAATAGGATACATGGAAAATATCGGTAAAAGACAGTACTTAAACGTGAAAGTCGGCTAGAGTACTTGACAAGACTTGAAATCAAACGGGACAAGAAAATCATATAATTGCATTCGAAAAACGTTTAACTCTATGTAAAAACCGATAAGAAAAGAAATTATTATTAAAGGGCGTAACGAATAAACATGCAAATTAGTAACAGTAATGAAAGAAAGAGGTATAGACAAACATATACGATGGGGGCATGTGCGGATATCTCTCCAGCCATTGCTGTCTCCTGTAACGTACATGCATATTTTACATTCACATCCACAGTTATGACGAATAGCTAGTTATACAAATTTATTATATCAGTTGCCACGATTTATTTTAGACTTAACAACAAGATTAGAGAAGAGAAAAAACACTAAGAGACAACATATATCTATATATGTATATAATCAGATTAATCGACGAAGAAGAAGAAATGTAACACGAAAAACATACAATTAGTGTAATACTTTGTGTCGAACATGTTTTTGTACACAGACTTTACACGTAAAAATAGAGAACATATTTATACTTTCCAACGTGAGGACATGCCCCAAACTTTTTAGATTAATCCAAAAGCAAAAGAAAGCAAAGCAAAGTAGTTTATAGAGACAATGATATTTGATAGAATAATGAGGTACGGTACCTAGCTCTTTCACTGAGCAACGATATGTGGCAATTCCATCCGCTTTCCAGCCCCATTTTCTCCGAGAACACGCGTGATCTTAGTTCGTTTTCTTTGCTGAAGTGAACGAATCGAATGCACGCCCTGTCGAGTTGCTCGATTAATTGTACCTGTCAAATATTTTATGTAATTTCTTTCGTTACTTCATCTTATGTGCATCAATTTACTGAAATATCTTACCATATCGATTTGGGCTTGGTACTGCATAGTCACCATCCCAATAAAGACTTGATTGCATTGAATTTCAAAGCAACTATCAATGTCGCTAACGTTATCATCTTTGTTTTCACTACATAGCAAAGAATCTATAAAAATTCGCATAAAAATAGATTAATTAAATAGATTAATGAGAAATATATATAGTAATCATAATTACCGGTTGAATGGAATTGTCCAAGTATTCCTTTTACTCTGGGATCGAGAACGTTTCGAAAGTCCCAAGGTAGTGGAGTAGGACTTCTGTGAGGTGCATATAAATGTTTGCTATCCGCAGGAAGTTCTAAGTATATCTTAGTCATTCTATCGCAAATACCACGTGTTAGTGGTCTGTACGCAAATGCAGTGCAATATGACGTTAAGCTCGTTCTTTGATAAAAATCTTGCACCTTTTTTCTGAAATGTACATATTCGATAAATATATCAAAAAATAAAAAAAGCACTAGATGTCTTAAAGGCTAATATTTCCATGTACCGATCCGATGCTGAAAGTGGACATAGATCATGACCATCCCAAAATTCGATGCAGGAATCCAAAATTATGTCCGCTGTACCCTGTGTAAGTAGTTGCAAACCACCGCCACTCCTTTCTCTAACTACCACGGCGACCATGTGTGGAAACGGAAACTTCAATTTTGTTGCGATACTTAAAGATCGTGCAAACTTTATATCTCGTCGAACCATTTCTGGTTGCTACAACAGGGAGAATTATAATTTTCCCATTTAGAGATATGCAAACATAGGGGTTTGATCAATGCTTACGACGTGTCTAAACGTAGACAATTGTTGCTCCAATTGGAATATATTTTGTGCCTGGTCTTGGAAACCTATCTGCTTCGCTAATTCACATAAACACCTATACGAATCATATACGTAAATTTGAATAAATGGAAATTTACATCGACGAATGAAAAGGGAAATAGAACAAAAATGTGAGTTTGCTCCATGACTAACATTCCTATGAATATATGTATGCCGGAGATACATTCACCCATATAAACGGATTAACTACAAATACGGAGGATACGTAAAATAACTATGGACTGACCACATATGTCCAAGGCTCCCTGATTCGTCGACTAAATACACTTGTCTTGAACTTTGCATTGTATCTTTTGCTTGATACCCACTCTTATCTTCTATACTGTGATCCTGGTAGCTGACAAATGTGTATGATCAACGTTACTAGTAATTGGTCATGTTACCATTTGCATTGAACTGTTCTTGGGATTATGTGTATGATAAAACTGGATGTAATTAGCTTGACATTTGGAAGAATTAGTTCGACTATTGCACACAAACGAGGGGAAGAAATACAGTGCGATAAAAGACATAAACGAAAACGTGATTCTAGCGACATGGATACGTACCGTCTGTTTGTAACCGGTACAAGATCCTCATTATATAGAGCTTCACACGTGACATGGCAACAAAACTGCATATAATGCTCTTGGGTATCCATATTACACGTATTGAGGAGGATGGCTAAACCTAGGGGTTTTAATGAGTTCAAGTGTTGTCTCCAGGAATGGTCGTCAAACTGTAGACGAAACGGCAAGGCGTGATCGTGAGTCAGGTCCAAAACTTCGGCTGCTGAGTGAGACAAATCTGAAAATTTGTTTATTTTTTAATAGATATTTTATAAGACATACTTACCGCATTTATTTATTACCATGTGTTATATATGACGTCTTATTTGAATCTTGTTTGGAATCTTCAGCTTGTGCCTGACATTGAGGTTCTGAGGTTCTATCTACACTACCAGTACTGTAAAATAATCTACACGTCACATTTATGATCTTAAGAATTCGTATGTTCTTAAGAAGTATATTTACCTTGAAGACGGGGATAAAGTATTAGCATTTCTTAAAAAAAATACTTTCTCTGCAGTTGGATTAGGCCACGAAAGAATCCCTTTTTTATCTACGCAACACAGTGCCTGGAAATTGGTTTGCTTTCATTCATTCCTTCACATTATTTAAAAATTAAATTGTCGTGTATTTAAAGTACCGTGACTGATCCTAAGACGTGTAGAATACTGGCGGATCTCGACATCATATGTTCTTTACCAACTAAAATATTGAAAAAGTATTCTTTTAATTCCAACCAATTGTACACTACTTCCTGGTTGCTAGGCCCAGAAATATCTGCGTCTTCGAAAGGATCTACAAACTAAAACCAAAGTATTTTAGAAAATATTGTACAAATAATTTGGTCAATAGTGGACGGAAAATTTCTTTTATGTTAAAAATGTATTAACCTGAAGTTTCTTCGAAGATTGATAAAGCTTAAACAGAGCTTTGAAACGAGCCATTCCGAAACAATTTAAAAAGATCCAGCAAGTCGGAAATACTAACGGAAGCAAAGGGATACTAACAGCAATCGGTTGTAGCAAGAACATTTCGTTCCAGTAACCGACACCGAAATATTCTGTCGCGTATAAGTATCGAAACAAATTGACAAGTAATACGATGATCAGAAGAACTGGATAAGCCAGTTGTTCGATGCAACAAATCATTAAAAGATGCCGTTTGCGATTGTGATATGTAACCGGCCTATCAAGAGCTTGGTCAAGAGCCATTCTAAGATTCATCAAATAGGGTGTCTCTTGAAGTTTATAGACTTTATTTTTCAATGGCGTTCGAGCTTGTGGCGTTGAAAAAATTTCATTTGCACTGTGGACCTGCGGACTATATACTTCTCTTGCGTGTAACATCGGCGCGTCGGCATCCTGAAATGACTTCTCATTATTATCCTTTACTTTATATGATAAACTGTATTAAGCTTTAAAATGTTGAACTTACATCATAAGGAATACAATATCCAGGTGATTGTTGTCCAGGTTTTATAACAATTATATCACCAGCAACTAATAATGCCCAAGGCAAATTAACTATACGACCATCGCGATAAGTCCACTGCAAAGTTAGACAGGGGGACAATGGACTGCATAAATGTGGATAATTTTCAGGATTCCATTGAGAATTATTCTTTGCCACTGAAATATGGAAAATAATATTGCAGAAAAATTTAAAATATAATAAAGTAATAATATTTGAATAAGTACCTTCCAATTGGTCAAGAAGAACTCGTACTCTATAAGGAATTTCTTCATGTCGTAATTTATTATCGGATACGACTAAAATAAAATTTAATACTACCAAACAACAAACGGTCAGTCCTTCATAAGGCAGTGTAGGGTGCCTATAACAATAAAAAATTGTACGCATTATATTTCTTTATATATCAAAGGAAGCAGTATTTAACATTCGATACAAAATACAGTTACAAGCAGTAGCTTGAAAGTATCAACAGCAAGCATTAATTAACTGTACAATAGGACATTATGTTTGATACATAAATAAAAGTTAAGTTAATTCATACCATGTATCGTTGGTTGTGAAGAATGCAATAACAAGGATAATGGCATTGATCAAAAGTGCAATTGCTGAAGTCCAACAAAGAGTTGTGTACTGACTACGATGATGTAAAGTGTCCTTTAGCCAAGCTTTATATTTTCTGCACATAATATATACAGTATACAAAGTATAAAATATGGAATTCGTTCTTCAACATAAATAGCAAATAAGTAATAGAGTTACTTATTTCTCCTATATTCTTCCTCATACTCTTGTAATACTCTCCTAATATCGCGTTGTAATGTTTCAAGAGCAATTTTTGTACTTAGCCCTAATGGTTCTGTGGACTTATTCTTAATATTTTCACTTGGTTTAGAAGTGTTGTCCTTTGCTCGATCACCATCCATTTTCTATATAATCAAATCATTAAATTGTTGTATGCCTTAATATCTGGTATGCATTGAAATTCACATATACAGATTCCATAAATTATAACACATATATAACACAAATATGCATACAAAAATCTACTGTGGTAGCACTTTTATGTATGAAAAGATAATATAGGCTAGAGGAAGGATAATTATGTTGATACATACTACTAGGTTTTATTTATATGAAATAAGAACTGATAACTATTTAATGAACTAATGATAAATATATCATTTTGAGATATACATATATTTTAAAAAGTAAATATAACATGCAGAGTAAACAAAAGAGAAAAATATAGACAAACAAGATTTCTAATAGTCTGTGATCCGCTCCAACAACATTGTTTTAATCTTGTTATAATTTTTAGATCATGCATTTGAATCTCGAAATTTAATAATACTCTGAAGCAACACCAATCTGTCTACATTCTAATCCACACCATGAAAAAATGAATAACCGAAGACATAAGTCGACAACAAATTTAAGCAACACTTTGAATTTTTATTACGGCATAAGTAGGTAGAGGAAATCGAAATAAATAAGGAAAGAACTATGCAAATATGATTTATTAATACAGCCAGTTTCGAGGGATAGAAGCAAATCAAAACAAACGGAATGAGGTTAAAATGCATTAACACTTGCATAAATCGATTAATATTAACGAACGATATTGTACTATTTAGGTTTTATAATCTCTTGCTTTAAAATTTGGCCGTAAATCAGTAAACTAAAGGTAATGGAAAAAGGCATAATTTTGAATGACCTAAATCAGAACGAAGAATGCATATTCAGATCGGTCAGAGCACAAACACGTAGCCGAGCACATGACGCAATGCTGACGACAGTGTTGTGTATGTAGTTCTGTTGTTTTCAAGTAAAATTTTGTGCTTGATTTAATAAAAGTTGAAATTAATACACTTCAAATTTTCATGCATCGCAATGCATGGGTATAGTATACAAATAATTTTGGAGTGCATGCACTCATTTTCATAGTGTTCGTTAAATTGTAATATAACATAACCTCACAACAATGGATTTACTGTATACTGTAAATAGAAAACTCACACCAAAACCGTTTCTAAATCAAGAAAGGTATGTGATCATTATAATTTTTTAAAATTTTCATAGATATTAAATATTTTATTGAAAGTAACTTTTCACTGATATAATATATTTTGAGCATTTGTTATCCATACTAATATATTACAAACAAATAAAGTATTAAAAGATAACATGTATTTCATTTACCATAATATGTATATCTATTAATAGTTTGATATAATTGGTATATTTATTTTTATAAATCTTATGCATATATTATAATTAAGTTTGACTCCGAGAATATACTTTTTAAAACATAATTCTTTAATGTTTATGCAGTAATCAAATTTTTAGCCTGTATGAGGGACAATCTTTATGCTCGTTATCTAGTCGTAACATAGCTGCATTTACTACAACTACAGAATTAGATGATACCAGTGGAAAGACATGGGGATCTCATGTTTATGTTTGCGACTTAAATATGCCTTGGCATACTCACAAGTATGAAACATTTTTAAGTAATTACCTGTCCAAAAAATTTTACAAAATTAACCAATATTATTATATAACATTAGGGTATTATCAAACAAAAATATTATTACTGCATTGGAATGGGATTTACCAGGTGATAAATTAGTTGTTTGTGATTCTACTGGACATGTCCAATTATGGATGTTTAAAGACCATGTTCTTAATGATTGGGTATTAATTGGTTCCACCTGTTTTGTTGGTGAACATATATTAGGCGCAGCTTGGTTTCATAATGGGAAAAAGGTATTTATAATGTTAAGGAGTTACTTTAAAGAGCCATTAGTACCATTATTTTATAGAGGAAATGTATTATTTCAGACAGGACTTGTGACAGAGAAAAAAGATAGTATTCATTATAGTGAGAAATTTAATCATTTACCCTTTGTTCCTTCTGTAAGACAGTTTGGTGGTAGAGCAGCAGAAGGTGTATTGGTAGTTTCAACCACTGGCATGGTTGGTGCTGTTATGATCACAAAAGACTTTCAGAATCCTATTTGTTCCTCTACTGAAAGTTTAGGCAGCACAAGGCACAGAATAACAGCAGTTGATTTATGTTATGGGAAAAGTATATATATAATCATGTCTTAATTAACATTAAGATACTTCAATAACAACTAATAGATCAATATAAAACATTGTAAACTTTTAGATGGCCATATTCTGGTAGCCATAAGTAGTGGAAATATTTGTTTGCCAATCAGGTGTTATAGAGTACTAGTACGCAAAAATGATGATAAGTGTACCATTACATCACAAGCACTGCCTAGTTTTTTCCTACAGGATGGCACACCAAAGGACAATACATGTAAAGTCGAAAAATTTATAATTAATACTTATAACTGATCATGCATTGTCAGATTTTAAAATACAAAAATTTTCTTTTTCTTAGATACAAGTGTAACACATTTAAAGTTTGTAGTTCGAGAAGATGCAGATTCTTTAGTTATTGCTGTTAATAGCGATAGTGGTGGTATAGTCGAAGTATGGGAATTAAGAGAAAAATCGCAACCTGTTCATAAGTTGTTTCAGCCCAAAACATTAGAACCATTTAAAACTGTAGTGGTATGTGTTCAAATTGGAAGGATTATATACATAAAATTTGTCCGATTTCTGCTTAATCGTATATTTTTGACACAAATTTATAGGTATGGCAGCATCAATCGCAATATCGTTGTCAGTCACCAATAACAGCGATAGCGACTACAAAATTATCTATAGTCACCACATTACCTCCCCCAAGTTACGTTGTAGTAGCTTTAGCAGATTCTTCAATACATTGTTTAAGTCGTGATTGCTTAAAAGAAGTAGCCTATTCTTCTCTGAATATGGCATGGCGGTCTGAAGAGCCAAATAATAAGTACTTTAGAAATTCAGTTTCAATAACGAATATAGATCTATCTTGGCTAGGTTGTGTACTTTTAGCATGTGATACACGTGGAAATTTGTATGCATATAAATTACTACCTGATGGAGGTTATTCAGTTTACAATAAATTTATATAAGAAACAGTGTCCTTAAAAAATATAGTATACCGTATTACTGATTCCTTTTACAGGGCCATCATTGACATTAAGTTATGCCTGTACGTTATTAGAATATTGTTTAGTAACAGGATTAGATTGGTTGGATATATTGTTGTGTTTGAGGTCTTCGATGATCGAGCCATTATGTGAAAGATTGGATGTTTCTTTTAATAGACAATTACAGCCAATACAACAGTATCATTATATCCAATTTCTTTGCATCAAAATATCATTGTACAGGTATCGTATTACTTTTATATTTAAAAATTGTTCTTATGAAAGTCTGTGGATCTGCTTCGTGTAGTTTTCGTGTAGTTTTCGCGCAGGATCACCCTAAAATGTATTTTCAGGATGCTAGTATCAGGACAAAGTAAGGCGGCAGATTTGTCGTCGTTGCTTATGATACATTCAGTAGCAACAGCATTTAAGTCGTTATTACGTCCATCAGATTTAATTTCTCATGATAAGGGACCAGCAGAGAGTTTAGCAGCAGTAATTAATGATGCTATTACTGATGTAGATAAGGTAAAAATGAAACATATTTTTCCTAAATTTATATCCTAGTGGATAATTAATACGTAATTGCATGTAATAGTTGTAGTAGATAATTAATATGTTATTGCTAGGTACTTTTACACCTCGATCCCAAAGAATTTACTGTAGAACCAAGTACACTTCAGTCGTTGCAGCAATTAATTCAATGGGTCGCGGATCTAGCTCTGAATCTTTTAGCTCGTCTTCCGGAGCAGCGATTGCAAATGAAATCTGGCGGTGTGAGTATTGTAAATAAATTTTGAAAAATATAATTATTCCTTTGTCTAAACTAGCATAATCGTACTCATTTTTTCTTTTTCGTAATATCGACGCAGTATGAACTTCTGAAGGACCACAAGGCCTTAAATACATTGAGAGAACTACTCGTAATTATACGTATATGGGGTTTATTACGTCCTTCGTGTCTTCCAGTATTTCTTCGTAGTGCCGATAATCTTGATGTGTTGGCCTTGTTATTCCGCTTATTATCAAAATTAGTTCAGCCGAACGGAGATGCCCAGACTCAGCAAGTAGACGATGGTTTAATTGGTAAGCTCGTTCATCATTGTTATGTAGTATTATAAATAGTATAAATGTATCTATACTTATTTATATGAATAACATGTAGTGAAATGATTGATAATTCGTGTATAACATTTATAGCTAGCCGTTGAAACTTTATCGTAATATGTTGGTTAGTAGGAAGTAAGATAAGACACCACTTCCTCATGCGTTTGAAAGGAATTACAGATTTTTTCATTCAGTAGCGGTAAATGCATGCTAATGAGTATACGTGAAATGCAAAAATATAAGAAATATATAGTGTGATAGTGTTATAATTTTTCGATTTTCTTTTTGTACACTTTAAAATGAGTGGGAAACTTGCGGCAAAACACACAAATTCGATAGCTTTAAAAAAGCACAAGCTATTGTTAAACAGGAGTGAATCGAGAAGTTGTTGCCCATATTCGAGACCGCATAGATTAGCCATATTTTGTATAATAACATGTTGTATATTTGTACTTTATTGGATCATATTGTCTCCTCTTTTAATCAGTGCTTATCATTCAGACAAGGCTAAAAATTGGCCCAATGGGTGGTACATTTTGAATTGGATTATCGCATTTTTAATTTGGCTTTTCATTATGTTATGCTTGCTTTTAATTTGGAAATGTTTCGAAATTAAACATCATAATGACGATGTTAAACTGCAATCCTATGGTACAAATGATTCTTTGAATTCGGGGAGCTTGATTAATACGAAACTCAATCATTCGCAAAATGTAAAACTGAAAGATACAAAACAAGATGGACCTCCGATCGATTCAATTTCTGATAAAGATAGAATTGCCTGTGATAAATCAAATATGGATATTTCGGATAAATCTTGGCATAACAAAGTTAAAAAGCATAAAGATCTTCCTCCTCTTGTGATTCATCGTCGTAATTCAGGTAATGAGGTCGGACGTATTGGAACTATAAATATGGAGAAAAATGTTAATAAAGATGAAGATATACCCAAGTCAGGAAATGATACTTTAAAAAACCAAAGAGAATCAATGAAAGATTACTTAAAATTAGTAGCAGTTACGCCGCAAGATGAATTGGACACAAAGAGTCCGAAAGGATCTCTTTCTCCAAGAGAGTTATTTTTTATCGACCTCATAAGAGAAGCTGAGAAAGCTGAACAAAACAGAACAAGTAATCCTCAAGGAACGGAAGGGAACCAATTTTTCCCAAGTGATTTTTCGCTGGCTAGAAAAGATGTTAACGAAGATAAGAGAGAAAAGCAAAAACCAACTGATATTCCAACAAATAAACAGCAAGAAGTAACATATTTTATCGCGGATGTAAAAAGTCCGAAAAGGGAAAAAAATGAAGTATATTTAGAAATCGAGCCCGATCAAGAGTCAGCCAAAAAGTGGTGTGTGTGTTTGAATAATGAAAAACCAATCCTTGTTTTACAAGCTGATTCCAAGGACGATTCCAAAAATTAAGTTGTTTTATCCGAAATATAATTAGATATTCCGTAGTTTAATAAAATATTTAAATCATTCATTTTACTACTAGTTATAAATTTCTGTGCTATATTATATACATAGCATAGTACATAATGATAATAGAATAGTTAAGGAGGCATAAGAAAATACTTCATAGTAATCTTTTTAAAGAGGGCAATAAAATGATAAATGTAATAAATTATGTGCTATGACAATGACTTTCTTCCAGATGATTGTTGCTTACTACCTAATCAGATTATGATACCACAATTACATCAGGGCAATAGCATAACAGCTATAGCTACACCTGTACTATTTTATCAAAACTTTCCTTTGCAGGTAAATAGAGCAGAATATTCCCTCATCGATTCAATAAATGATTTGTAATTATCTTTAATTTTAATTATAGTTAGAATATGGCATAGAACCTGAACAATTGCTATTTGTACCTGAACTCAATCCAGTTGAAGGTTGTATGCATAGTGGTCAGATTGTAGATGGTATTAGGCATTTGTATCTTGGGAAGCAACCACTTCTCGTGAAACAATGTACAAGGTATTAGGTATAAGTGCATTGACGAAATAATGATAAAAAAATGACGAATAAAGTTGTTGTAAATTAAAATTCCAGGTGTGTTGGAAAAGCACAAATTCAAAATATGACAAGGACAGCTGCAATTAGAGCATGGGATCAAAGGTGGGCTCGAGCTTGTCGTTGCGGTGGCATTTGGCGAATTCATAAAACTTGTCCCTAAATAAGTAATTTACTGAAAGTAATGTACTGAAATTTATATTACAACTAATTAAAATTTTGTACATGATAAGACAAATCACATTAAACATTTTTATTCAAGATATGATATATTTTATTCAATATTTTTGTAAATAATATTCTTACTTGCGTAGAAAGGGTAATTAGGTAGAATATTTCTTAACTTTTATCATTTATTTATTATGAGCACAACAATTTTTATTTTTTGCAACTTTGCACCTAATCAAATTGATTGATTGAGCACGCGTACACGTAAAAATTATTTAAATATCTTTTTAATAAACAATTATGTATAATTAGAGAAACACGTATCGTAACTATAATGTAATTTATTTTACAGAATCTCTCAATAATTTATTAATAAACAAATAATTTTTTAATTATATATATGTGTTATTATTCAATGTATATGTATGAGTGTGTGAATTGTCGAATTTTATTATATCATTCCATAATTGGATTGGTTATACAATATAATGCATAAAAAAAGAAGAGAAAATTTAGTTCTTTTCAGTATTCTTAGGAAATATAATGGCCATGGAAAATTTATCTGACATAACATAGTCTTTTACAATCCTTACATGTTAACTGGTTGTTAATGACTCTCCCCTTTTTTTCCATTCACTCTTTTGAATTCTCCCATGTTTGTTGTTGAAATTGGTGAGCCAAATATAGCTAGATGATCGATTCTTGTTGTTTCACCACCACTTTGATTGTCTTTTACAAATATTTGTATATTCTGTACATTTTGAAATTTCACATAACGCAAGGAAATTGGATTACCTTCCTCAATATCCTTTGGTGATAATCTGCACAAAAAAATTTAATATAATTAGAACAGATTTACTGGAATGCTATATAATATAAGCAATGTAAAATCAATGAGGTCAATATTACGTTAAATCTTGGACACTTGTATTAGAATCTGCCATGTCAAAATCAATAGTTCTTGGTTGATTAATGAATAGTTTTATGTTTTTTGGTCCCGTATCTTTGGGAGCTTTAATCTTCAAAGAATGCACTTTAACTGCTTGTGAAAATGCAATAGACAGAATCAGCTGTTCATCGCATTCACTTTCTAAATACCCATTATCAGAACTTAAGCATTGTAAAAAGTTGTGATCATCGGATTCATTCAAACATTCACATTGTGCCTTTGTAATGAAACTAGATAGATCCATCTGCAAAAGGTATCCTTTGAGGATTTTTGGAGTATTTATATTTATGTAGTATCATCTCATACTTTCATGTCCGATAAAGTTGGGTACAAACATCCAGGGAAATATACATATATAAATAAGAATTTTTATTAAGAGTAAAAACATCTAAATGCAATACAAGTTTTGTTTTGAACATATTGTATATTAATGACTAATTTAACTTTGGAATATGATATTTACAAAATACTAAAAAATTATAAGTACATGCAATTGATGATGCAACATAACGTATATTATATGTTTCAATTAATGGTCTTTTCTTATTAATGAATATGTTATAATAATGTTAATATCCACTGAAAGAAGGTTACCACAACTTTTTTATTGGTACTTATTCCAGAAGTACAAAACTGCAGCAAGAAATATCATTCCAAAAATATGGTAATAAACATTATCACTATTTCGTACATGTCCAGACACTGGACTCTCAGAATCCTCTGAATCTCCACTGCCATAAAATTGTTGTATTTTTGATTCTAATCCAGCCGGATCAGCTCCTTGACATAAACCCAATTTTGTTTGGTTACGATAAAATATAAATGTGGGCATTGCACTAACTCCTTGCATTGCAGCAGTCTCTGCACACTTGTCTACATCGACCTTAAGAAACACTGCATTTGGGTATTTAATTGATAATTGCTCAAATATTGGTGCAATTCTCTGGCAAGGGCCGCACCTGTAGAATTATAAGATTAGTAGCAAGAGATATTTTCAAATAGTATAATATTAATAATAGTATAATATTAATAAAATAGTAGTATAATATTTTCGTTTGCATTGGTACTAATCATTATATCAATTACAGAAACACGTAAAATTAAATATGATTAATTGTAGTTATTATTTAAATTATTATTTATTGCTATATCAATGACAATAGACATATAAAAATATTAAACATAACTTTGTTGGTAATGTTATAAAATAATAATAATGTTCTAAATATGTATGAGCGTAAAAGGAACGAAAATTTGAAAGTTATAAGTCGGTGTACATAGTAAATATAGAAATTAAGTTCTTGAAGTTTTAGTAACCTTCCATTTAATATAACCCCAAAAAGCTCACCATGTTGCCGTAAAGTCAACTACGACCAATTTTGCACCTGCACTAGCCATTTCCCCATAAAATTGGCCATCGTCATTGATTACACGTACTGCACCCATTGTATTTTTATAGCGATCTAATCCAACATGAATAAAGGAAAAACGCATGAACTCCTATAGAAATATTGAATGACTGGCAGTTTAAGCATACAGGACTGAATTTTCGAATATGTTCAATTTTATGGCTAATTCACGTTAAAATATTTCGGGTTCGCGATTGGAGGTTCAAGCAAAGACTGTTTACACATGAAGGCGAAGAATCTGAATAGATTGGAAACGCAGTTGTATTGTAATACACATCAAAATGCGGCTTCAGGTTAACGCGCCAACTATGGAGAGTTTCTAGAAAGTACGGAAAGGAGGTGTACGACTTTTTGTTGAATTTGTTGAAATTTGCAAGAATTTGGTGAGTGAAAGTAATATACATATTGGAAAATCGTTTTTAACAATTTGTAATTATTTCCAACCTAACTTATACGACTTCTGTCAAAAAAGCATTGTATACCTGTTGACTACGTAATTTTCAAATTGCCATATTTTTAAGCCATGTTGAAAATTCAAACGTAATGTGTAAGTACAATAATGTTATATCTTTAATTGGTAGATATGAGCGATATATGATAATAGGATTTGTTTCACTTTTATTCATGAAATGAATGTATGGAATATATATATACAGGGTGGTTGGTAACTGGTGGTACAAGCGGAAAGGGGGTGATTCTACGCGAAAAAAGAAGTCGGAAATATAGAATAAAAATCTTTTTTCTTTTTTTTTTTTTAATTTTTCCATCGAGACAACGATCACAGTGAGATCCGTTATAACGTACCGCACGTGTACCGAGCGAAAATCCAAAGTCGATTTTCTCGAAAACAAAGCCTCGAACGAAAAATTTTTATTCTATATTTTCGACTTCTTTTTTCGCATAGAATCACGCTGCTTGTACTATCAGTTACCAACCACTCTGTATAAATAAGTATATATAAGTGTGTGTGTGTGTATATATATGCTTAGAAACATTCCTAAGTACTAAAATACCAATAACGTGTGTAATCTTGGAGTATTAATATTTTATTCGCAGTATTAAATGTTACAATTAATAGTAAACAGTACTTGCTATGCAATGATGAAATATATTACTACCTTCTGCAAATTTGGTCCCTAAATAAATTTTGCATCGGGGGCAATAATGTGCGGTATTTTTATATCCATTAGTACAGTATGGTATCATGCACATACTATGGGAGTGAAATTTATTCCTGTTTTAAAGGATACTTAATTTAAGAATACTAAACATTTTTATTTAATATATACTTACCATATGGGAAGCAAAATTACAGCCATAATGTGTGTTACATAAGTATTATAATGATAACTTTTCGTTCTAATGTAACATAAACAATTTGGACAAGTTGTTTCATGCGAATATTTATCGAAATCAGTGTGTTCTGTGAATAAATGATTAAAATGTAACGATTATTATTTAACTTGTATATATTTTTGCAACTGGAGGTATGTATCAAGAATAGAATTATTTTAATTTACTTTTACTCACCTCGCGCTGTACGAGGAAATTTGCATACATTCGTTCGCTTTCTGCAAATATACTTTATGTTACACTTGAATTTAAAACGACGTTTCTGATCTGATTTATAGTTATTTAGTGTATACGCTTCCATAGATTTAGTAAATTCATTGGAAGGATAAATATCTTAAAAATAACAGTTTTATATATTTTTAAAAACATTCAGATGTACATTTGAAAGTAGAATATGCAACTTGTACACCTAAGAATGTTTCCGCTCAAACAGAGCTATTTAGAAGCATCGTTTAAAATGTACAGTGTAGTTTCATAGAGATTAATAATTTAGTTTTAATCACATTATAGATAGTAATTAATTAAATGCCTTTGTACACGTACGTAGAGTTGTTTCGTGTGGAGATTCTTCAACCATAATTAGACGTTTTTAAATATTTGATTGCTTCCTGATGCGAAAACTTTGTTACTTTAATTAGTTTCTGAGTTAACACTGTAATATATTATTTGTTTGCATCGGAAATTAATTACATCTCAAATATCAATCACTTATTAATGACTTATTTCTCTCAAGTATCTAAGTTTTAACCATTCTTCTCTTATATAAATCTTTAGGATCTCTTGTTTAGAAACTCTTACTATAATCCATATAATTACATAATCCACTAGCAACTTCTAATAATTTCTTTCTAGACCATTTTCTTGAAATAGTATGCATTAATTACGATCATATTGTATTTTTGAGTAAACAATTGGTGTATGACGACGAAAATGCATTAACGTATATATTCATTTCGCACAGGAATTTTAACCTTCTAACTATTGTCTGTATTCCATGTCGAATTAAATTATCCGAACAATACTTGGTATTAAATAACGTATTATCAGAATTACGAGCGGTAATTTGATAGAGTCGTTCTTTGAATTTCACGAAAAGGATACGTGGAAATTTGGTTGAAAGAATCGATAAAAATTTCACTTACGCTCTTTCAATTTCATTCTTCAGCTCGTGACGTTTTATCAAATTTCATCATTTCTATCTCTCATGGTAAGCTAAGTTTTTAGGTGGCTACTTCTGTCCCTATACGTCAGTGTTAGACAGGAAGTCGTGTTATCAATCAGAAGCAGGAAGACGAGATGTCGCAATAGCGCAAAATTCGCATGGGTGCTGTGAATAGGAAAGGAAGCGAGGTTTGAACATAGTCAGGGTGGAAAACGATGAAACGGTACTATTGTCTGAGGAACCCGATTATCAAACCAGGGGGTAATGTGGCTTTCAAAGGAAACTTGATACTTGACCTCGTAATAATCAATGCTCGACTCACCCAGCGGTTTAATTTTACTAACACTCATCGAAATTGGCGGCTCCACGAAGCTTGTGGAAATCAATTAGGTGGAGAATCGTCGATGATGGAGTAGATCTGTGTTGGTGAAGTTGGAGTTATTTTCTCGCGGTGTCTTGAAAGAGAAAATCTTGATGCGATTAAAAGGTGAAATTTGATTCGATTAGGGGTTCGCTCTTTGTCTACGTCATTGTTGATCGATTTCAAAATTCTGGATAATATCCAGATTTAATTTTGTACTAGCTAACGTAGCTAACCCAGTTAGTTTTGTTTCATCTGTGAAAGATTTAACGTAATTTGGAGACAGACCTGAATCTTTATGCAGTATTATTTCCTAGCTAATATTAGCAATGAATTGACAAGTGGCAGATTCTAAATAATAAAGTAATTCTTACAATTTTACATGGGGTACGATAACCTTGTCAAATTTTGACCACCTTTCAAAGAGTTTTGCGAAACGTATGTAACGTGCATCCAGTGATTGTCCGGATTAAGAAGTACGTACAAGTAAATTATAAGGTATAAGAAAGTAAAAGCTATATTGGTGTATTGAATAGGTAGCGGGATGTGTCGGCGCAGGGGGCATCTAGCTAAGAGAAAACCATTGTCTGGGGAACATGAACACTATTTGCTGGTAAAGTAGATTAGGTTGGTATTGATAGAGAGAAAGAGAAAGAGAAAGGGAAAGGTAGTGGCGAAAGGGTGAGAGTGAGAGAGCGAAACGAAGATGGAGAGAGAGGACGAACGAAACGAAGGAAGATGATGAGAAGAGAGGGATGAGAGAACGGTTGTGTTCTCAGAGAGAGGCCAATATAGACGCTCGAGATGGGATATAGCAATAGAATTTCGCTTACGAGGTATAACCGCGTTAGACGATGCCCTTTGTTGTATCAGTGCGCAATTGCCTTAAGTTCTGATCTTGTCCGATATTGATGTTCGAGAGACCGGTGAAACCTCCGATAGGATACTAAGAGTTCTATTCGCCTTCGGTCGTTTCCTGACTGTGTCCAGTTAGTTACCAACTTCCTCCATTTTTTGATCCTTTTGCAAATTCTCGACAAATCAAATTTCATTTATCTCGGAACGATATTTCGGAGATGCTCGTTGCTTTTATGAAATGGTTTCCCCTCTGAATACTTCGATGGCGAATGGGAAGAACCGCTGCTACAAAGAGTACGCTAGAAATTTGAAAAGCACGCACAATGTATCTCTCGTTAATTCACGTCTCATAGCGACAATTCAAATACAATTTTCTATGCAAGTCGTCGAGAAAAAGTTGTAATTGTTGAACCGTTATCCGCGAATGACGTTTTCTTATTACATGTTCATAGAATTCAATTTTATGGAAGTGTGTACAGGAATAGCAATTTCACGGTGCATTTCCTGAATAAGTAGAAACGTAGAATCCCGGAAGTCGGAATGTTGTAATTGAAGTACATTCAAAGTAGAGAATATCGTTACGTTACACGTATACATGGACCTCATGGGAACTCACCTAATTCTCTACTCTTAACTTCATATCGCTTTATCTGGCATTTTAGGTTGAACTAGGAACTAGAATGGAAATGCCTGGCAGTCCGATATTCGACCATAATGCTGAATTTAATTAGATGTCATTGCAGTAATTTCCATAAATTCTCTTCCTTCGTTTCACTTTATCGATGCTTCTTTTCTTTCTTCTTCGCGCATACGGACACGAATTTCTTGCAGATTGGGATAAAAACAGCTGTAAGGAAATGCCGCTTAAGCGCGATGATAATCGTTTCATCAAATTTTCAATTTCATATATACCAGTCTTGGTGATGTATAATTTTTCCCTGAATACGCGTTGCATTATCTATATTACTGATCGAAAGAGTTTAGAAATGGCACGAGCGGTGCGCATTACGTTATTCATAATATACGACATCGTATATTTAAATTGTAGGAATATGCTCAACGCAGATGTTCTTGTTCGAAAAGTAGATACCGTATTCGCGCGGAAATTGTTGTAGCCGCGAACGTGAGCATTCTTAAATGTTGCATAGAGCGTTTCGCCTGCAGACACGAAAGCCGATATGGCAGAATAAACAAGGAGAACGAACAACGTTGTTTTATACGCTATTGGCGATTCGTGGTTGAAACGCGCCTCTATGCTGTACAACCGTGTTGTGGGCGTAATTTAATAATGAATACGTATGCGCACGTGAAGTGGTACCTGCTGATATGTAGGTACGTAACATCTGGCGGCCTATGAAATGCACGACTGAGCAGTCTGCAGTTGAACGTTACGACCGGCAAGAGTTATGAGCCTCAACTCAATCTCCGACTACCCCTGCCTCGATATAATTGCGATACTAAAATCCGTACAACTTTGAAAATACATAAATTTCTCTCTCCCTTATCCTCGATTTCAAATGACTCGAAACACCGTATTTAGTGATTGCTTTCCTACAAGAAAATAATTGCTACACTTGCGAATTAATTGTTCTCTTTTGTTTTCCGCTATTTGCAAGTTGGAAATTTATTCTGTGAATGAAGATAACTTTGAAACAAACTGGGAAATTTGGAATAATTTTCGGCTAAGAGGTGGACAAAATCTGCAGTTTCTTCTTGCGTCGATGTTGAAAGAAGCGAAAGAGATTAAAAAAGTGAAAGCTAGGGTAGGTAGAGAAGCAGCTATTTTTGTACATATTTCTTTCTGATGAAACTGTCGTGTATCTTAAGCATCATTGAAGTTATTCGTATTAATCACCTTGAAGATGAAGAGAGCCACGCGTTGAATACAAATTTTAGCTCATTCGGTTTTGGTTTCTTCAATCGATCAAAGATTTATTCAAAGAAGAAAAACTTTTTCTGCAGTTTCAAAAAGTTCAATGTTCGCACGTCGACATATTTTTAAATCTCAGTCCCGTATTCAATGACTAATTAAACAGTCAAACGAACGAACAGGTGAATGACTCCACTTATCCGGGAGAAAGGTAAATTTAGTAGGTAGTAAATTTGGCGTATATACATATGTCAATGGGCGGACTTCTGCCATTTGCCGAATGAAAAAGAAGTTTCCGTGAGCGATACCGTTCGTATAAAAATCTCTGCGTTCGCAATGCTGTCGACTTTTCATAAAGACTTCCGCATTTCGACTATTTTCTCCTCCTCATGAAACGAATTTCACGTTTCCTCGGGTGAATTCTTTTGTGTTGTATTCTAAACTGATTTACATTTCATCGAAATACAATCCACCTGCGTATAATTAGGCACTCCTGATGTCGTTGTGGTACGGTAAAATTAAATTTTGAATATCGATGCGAATTTCGTGAAACAATAGAGTTTTAAATTATTATTTCGCTTGTATTTTGATTATATATTTCATGCTTCATAAATATAAAATAATTTTAATGTTGATAATACGACGTATAATTAACAATAATGTAATTGAATAATAGAGTAGTCCGGTTTTTTTTTCTCGTAAATATTATTCAAAATTACATCACGAAAATTGTAATTATAAGCTAATTAGAGTAATTTACTTCTTTATTTAGGTTCATAATATTCTATTAGTTTTTATTGTTGTACAGTTGTATCGTAGTTGAAGATTCTAATTTTGTATTTGCAATTGAATTGAAATATTAATGTCTGTATGCTCAATTCAATGGGAAATCGTTATTAGAATATTAAATTAATAATGACATTAGCGCTGGCATAAATATTAATGGAGCATAATAATATACTGTATAATCTCAAAAATTGATTAGGAGACGAACACGTTCTAGAATTTACATGAAACTATTCGTTTTATTACCAAATGAGTATTAATGGATTTTATAAATTTCGCAATGGAACCTTTCATCTTGTTGCTGTAAATGTAGGACATATGATCAAATATCAACTATTTTTAGTATTTAGAACGTCATTTGCAATAGCACTGAGGGTATTATCGATTATCAATCATCCAATTATTGGCAATTTTCATGGAACACATCAATGATTACTGGAACGATGATATGACTTGATGATCGCAGTCAGGGGTTAACTATCCAGGAAAGTGTGAGATGTATCGATGGGCTGGAAGAACGAGCTCCCTTTCTCGTAGCACGCAATCCTTTATTACTCGCTGGATTAATTGATATTGATGTGACATTCCTTTCAAGATAACTGATCGATATTAATGTGCCGCACCTTACCGAGGAAGTGGCGATTAAGGTAGCAAGATACCTAATTTGAAATCATTCAGACACGTTTAAATTCTTATGAAAGGGTAAACATTTAATATTTTTCTAAAGCTTGTGCGATAAATAACAAGGAAAATATTATAAATCTACGATACCTACCGTAGTCGCGAGATGTGTTATTTTTTTTCTGTAAAGAAAGTAAAATTTCTGAGTGTATTATTTGACAAACGTACTGCGTTGGAGCAAATACCGTAACATCGACGATAAACGCATACTTATACATTGTGAAATGGCGTTCTTCTTGAACGTGATCCATATTTTAACCGCCTATACACTTGCACGACTTATTCGAGGAACAGAGGACCGCGATGAGCCGGAAAAAAAGAAATTCTAGACGTTTGCACAGATGATAAATCTACGGCACGTACAAGCGTGTCGGGTCCTAACAGCAAAATCGTAAAAGATATCATGCACCGCGCTATGTGTGGAGCTACGAAATTAAAGTTGACTTAAGGAAGAGCGATGCGCTCGGTGGGTTAAAGAGGTTCGCAGCTTCCGCAAATTAGTTTACGTCCGACGGTTGAACGAATAGGGATTAAAGCTAAATGTATTATTAGGGAAAACTGTGAAAATCAAAAGAAACCGAAGACAAAGAAGGTTAATCCGTTAGGCGAGGCCACCACTCATCTTGGCCTAGCTGCTTTCCTGGTTGGTTAAGCTGCTCGACCAACCGACCATTTATCAAAAACGCATAACACCTATGCAAGAAAAATCGACAATGTTTTAGCTGTAGCAAGTGGAGGAAGGTTGGCCTGCTTATGACACGGGAGATGGATGTACGAACCGAAACCTTGTACATTCTACAGGACGGCAAGAACATTATGTATTATACGCTCCCTCGCGCCGTACGGCGTACGCCAACGTTGTGTACTTGCCAATAGAATCCTCTGTGACGAGAGGATAGAGACTTTAAAGTGCAAAATCGTTTAAGGCTGATATACACGTTTCCCTATCAGAAAAACTACATGTCTTCACGTATACTGTGTGTTCTCGACATGACTTTCCGCTCGATAGTCGATGAGCGATCCACTATTTCTACTATCACTTTCGATAGACAAACTAAGGTCTGCGAGTTCATAGAAATATTACTAATGAAAATTAATTTTTTCTTCTTTCTCTCTTTTGTTTTTTTTTACAAATAGGTTGCTGCTATTTTTTACGATCGGAAATAAACAATTCGGGTCTGTATCTCTTATCGAAGGAAGGAAGCGTTTTCAGGTTGGTCATGTGTTAATCCAAGTAGAGATCAATGAAAGTAAGAACTATTTGTGACCAAAGGAATTATCAGACTCGAATGGTAGATTAAACGCAGCGGGATTATAGGTTGGGCGTGGCGAACATTTAAAGCCGACTTAAACGCATCGGAGTATAGGAAGCCTAATAAAATGCACCCACATACTGATGGATCGCAATACCGGCATTAGTAGCTGGCAGTAAAGGTTAATGTTGATTGCACGGAGTTTCGGAGCGGCCCGTAAAAATTCTGATTAACCTACCAGACGTGACAGTATGCTCTTCCCGCCCTTAAGTGCTTAGCCTGATAAAAAAACGCTCTTGTAAAGAGCGAAATATAAAATGCACAACGATGCGACCGGCGCGGCGGCACGCGTTTACGTGCAGCGACATTAAAAAATGCACAAGGAATAGAAATTCTGATCTGTCCGTCGGTTTATTTAATTAATAAATAAGAGAAATTGAACTGGATGAAATGGGATCGTCAAAGCAGAATCGATAAAGTTCAACACCTTAGGTCTCCTTTAATGAAACGAAATTTATCGTTATATTAACTCTTCAGACTTGAAATACTTCTTGACACGGAAACTTGGTCTGAATAATTTTTCTCTTTTGACAGACGCGATATCGATCTATGTAATGTATGTCTATTAATCTTTCATCCTGAACTCTTCGTTTTATCGATCGGCTTAATGTTTATTTGCTCTTGTCCATCAGCAAAAATAGGCAGGTACTTTTTAGTTGTCCGTATATTCTTTCGTTCTGTACGGCAGACTATGAACATAAATCACCCAGATCTGGTTTGCTAATCCCGATTAGAACATTGCACGATGTATAAATCACAGGGGTTTCATTTATGCTTGTTGATAACGCCACAAGGTAGACTGTGTCACTGAGAGTAATCCTCCTTCTCCTAATCTGTAACCTTGTTAAGATAATTTGATAAGGGTCAATCGTCCCCCTCTGTAAATCTTTAACATTCCGTGTTCCGATAACTTTGAGTAACATCTATTAATTCCTCTAACGACGTGTAAAACCGCGTTTCAACATTTCGGAATAGATACGTTAAAATTATAATTCAACGTTTGTTTGATAATCGATCTCGATGACGGAATTCTCACGTATGAAAATAAAACTCCCTAATTAGAAAAATACTGCGTAGCTTTACGATGGTGACATCAGGTGTTGAGTGGAAAAAAGAAGAAGTAGAACTGGCGGAGGAAAGGAAACGAAGAAGCATGGTCGTGCAACTATGGAGGAAAACTACTCTTCAACCGTGAGCCGTAATTTTGACCTTTCAGGAACATCTGCGTGGCATCTGTACGAACGAGTCGCAGTTACCTGCAATTGACAAATTTCCAATGGGCTACTTCGTGGCATCCGCCTTCACAACAATTAGTCGTGATGAAGTTTGGAAACACTTGGTGTGTGACACTGATCGCAACTTAACGAAGCAAACACGAACTCTTAGGTGTACCTAATGTTTAACGTGGTCAAAGAACTTTCGTTGGAGGAGTAGCGGTGACCGTAAAATTAAGATCGAGTTGCTGCAGAGTGTGATCGACGTTTGATACTCAGTTCCCCTTGTGGTAGCAAACTTATTACAAATCTTATGTTTAATGCTTCATTTTCTTCCGCTTGATATCGATCGATGCAATAATATCGTCACGTCCAAGTGTTTGATTTTCAAACGGGTACACGAAGTGCAATAATTAAGTTGAAATTAACAGGAAACAGAAAATCTTGTAGATACATAAGTATATACTATACCTTGGTCTATCGGAGATGATTTTGTCTTGCTTAATTAACCTTTCCGGAGGCTCGATAGCGCCGAGAAAATCTTGAGCGAAAATTTCGCAGATGCGCAGAATTGTTTCCAGGTTTGCGCTGACGCTATTTTCATCCGCGTAACTACCTGGCGGATTATTCACGCGGCTGTAATGTAATCCAGCTCGTACAGGCAGTCCGGTAGTTTGGGTTAGGAATTGGCGGTAGTTTCTACGCGAAATAGCAGCTCTATTCTTCAGTCTGCGGTTACGTAGTGTGAATATCTTGCGGATAGATACCTGCGACCGTGTAATCCTGGCTCGATCTAGAGAGCCAGTAATTTGGATTAGCTATTGACGTTGCATATATCACCTGCCAATTCAAGGTGTTCACGCGTCGTGTGGTGTTAACCAACGTTTCCAACGGACCAGCTGATAATCACGTATAAATGTAAACGATCTTTGCTTTCTGCGAGGTGTTTCTAAGATCGCGTCTAGCTTAAGATAACTAAATTGAAATGGAAGTAATAAACAGGTATCTATAGTTGGGATGTTTAATTTTACACCAATTCTTACAATATTTCACTTTGTTTTATCTGTTAAATTCGTTTTCGATTAACGAATCGATAAATCCAACAGCTAGTAAATTTCTAAAAAATTTCATCATGGATATTTCATGTAGTTAAAAAGTTCGATGTCTATATTAGTCAGCTAAATATACCGGTTTCGTCGTTTCGATAAAATGAATAATTTGTGCAGATATATCGATTACGGATACATATCTACACAATGGTCAGTATGGAAGAATTCAATTCAGCTCAAGTTCGCGATGGTATTTGTTTTGCCGTTTTACTTGGTACGACGGAGACTTCCTAATCTTCTAAACGACATACCAGACGTACATGTACAGAGAACTTGCACATAGAAAACCGAATAGTCGAACGTGGGTGCGGCTGGTCTCTAGCACTCAAATTGCAATCGATTATCCGAACATGAAATTCCAAAATAAACAGAGTGCCATTCCAGGATATGTCCGATGACTTCTTGGTTCCATTAAGAAGCTATTTGCATTTCTCTTAAATTCCAATATGCAATAATTATAGAATGACCTGCGATGACACTATTGAATAATTCAAATTAGATGCCTCGGTACGTAAAGCATCCGCTTATTCGGAAAATGGCAGCTCTAACGTTCCTTCGGTCCAAGGGAACGTCGGTGCTGTGGTTCTGGGAACCAATTTAGTCTTTAGAAAACTCTGGGCTGAAGAAAATTCAAATTTCAGGAAACTCGAGCTTATAGAGCTGAACGTACGTACGATAGACCGTGATATACGCATCGTGACGTCGTATTGGAAAATTGTATTGTATGGAAAACATGGAATGTGCATCAGGTTTAATAGACAGATGCGTTATTTACAATGCGAAGAAAATGGTTGTGAAAGCGAGGTGTAGCAGTTAACAAAGTTTCCAATAACAGGATAAACAATCATTCGTTCGCAAAACTACACGTTTAATGCGCATCCAACTTTCTAATTCTTCGAAGCGCTCAATAGAGACGCGGAGTTAGAACAAAAGCATTCATTACTGTTACACGCTAGTTTTGCTTCCTCGCTCTATGTATATTGATCGGTTTCGCATCCATGTAAGTTCTTCCGCACAATCAGTTGATTGCGCCAAGTTCGAGAACCTGTGTCCTACCACATCCCCTTTTCATCGTATTCCTACGTGTGTGTCTAACTGACTCTTCTTTGTCGAGTGCATCGTGCCCGCAGGTGCAATTCGCGTTTTCCGCTCGATGTATTGCGCTACATTAACGAGTACGACTCATTTACAAATCGCACTCTTGGGAGGCGGAGGATGTTGCTCCATTTTACCGAGTTATTTTTTTAGATAATTCGCTTGTAAATTTTATCTGTCTGGGACGTATGCATTAGGCAGTGTTAACCTCCCGAGACGATTAGTAAAGAATCGTGCGATTTCGTGTTCCTGTGAAAATCTTTCTTTTTCTTGGACCTAATTTTTTACTTGCAAGTATATTTGCATAATAAAATAATAATCGATACCAAAAATAATAATTGTGTTTCCAACGATGCCGTCGACTACAATCGACTTGAATATTTACGGTAGGCGATATTAGATACATTTACCTGGTTGCCGGAAAGAAAAAGTTTTAATGCATCGATTCCCTAAAAGCCGATACGCAAATGTCTCTATATTGATAGATACGACCGCTCTCTGTTCAATCCTACTCGTTAATTATACATACGAACGATTGGTATTCTCAATTATTGGTATTCTCACAAGTCATTATTCTCAATTCCCGCGTTCTCGTTAATCTAGACAGGAAAAGCACGAAGGCGCGCATCCAACGGGTGTATCCATGAAGGCGGTATCGAGTAACGTAGCAACAATAATAATTATCACGGAGAAGTTTCCTATCCAGCGCGTCTCGTCGCGCCTTTGTGAGCTACTGGACGTTTAGCAGTGTTCCAACGTGTGTGCAAGGTTGGCACTGTTGGTATGGGGTTCGTCGCGGTGCAGGTGGTAGGAGAGCTCGGGTGAATGTCTGAGCGGGCCCTGGTGTGAGAGAGAAATTCCCAGGAGAAACATAAAGCCGTGGACAGCCGCACCGACGCGACGCCACCCTCTTTCCGGTGGCATCCTGACGCGGACCGCGTTTACGTGCTCCGTCACAGTGCTCGGTTGCAGTGACGACGCACAACGGTGACATGCAACGACACCGAGGAAGTCGACACGAGACGCGTCATACGAGCAACTGTTGCATCCGTGTACTCTCTCAATTCCGAGTACCGACACTCTTTTTACTTGCCTCATCTCTCGCCATGCCAAGAAAAATTGCTGCGGAATCGCCTAGGGATATTCGCCGGTTAAACGATGCTAATGCAATAACGTGTCGCAGCTCGATTCCGCGTCGTGTGCGCTCGTAAGGATACGATAGCAAGTATCCTCGAAGAGAACGCCCGACAGAGGATACCGGTAATTGGGAATAAAATGCTCGTTTCGAAGGGCTTTCGGGGGAAATTCGCTGGAAAAGTTGAAACAAATTGGACCAAGTCTAGATCTTTGTGTAATTGTCTACGTTGATGGAATTTAAGCAATATGCTTTGAAGTATACCTTAAGCAGATTAATGCGAAAAATCGAGAAACGGTGTCAAATGATTTTTCAGCGCATTATACAATATTATCGATAAGCAGAGTAGGTACTCGAACGATTGACATTCGATAGAATAACAATGCGAAAGTGTGTCCGAACCGTATAACGAACCATGTACATGTTGTTTCTGCGCGTGTATACAGTAATTCGTAATACATAATATAGAATGAGAGGTATATAACGCCATTTGCGAATCGTTTTGCATCGTGATAAATTTCCCCCCGCTTAAGAGTGGTGGAATGTTAATGCAATCCGAAAATAGTATACGCGATGTTACCGTGTCGTCATAAATATTTTAATAACGACTGTTGATACTCATTAATCGCGAATGCGTCTCTGGCGTAGCGAAATCACGGATTTAAATAAAGCTTTGTGCATTATTTAGTAATTTATTATTTCGCATTGCGTTATAACTGCGTGTACAGAAACATGGATATACGTATCGCAGTTCGTTTTGTTTCCCTTTTTGTTTGCCCTTTTACACTTGGTATTCGTCAATTTTATGCGTCATTTTCAGCTTTACCACGCGGTAATAAAAATGTTTGAACAGCACAAAGCCGCACTTGTGTACGATGACGAGTTCCGTGAAGAAGTCGTCGCTGCCAGTGTTTCCAGCATTTTTAGAGTACTCCCCTCCTCGCCCCTCCGCATAAGCGTAGAAAATGAACAACTGTTGCACCCGTCCGTCCATTTTTCCGTACGTGATACTGAAAATCAAACACTCTCTTTCGCTGCTTTGTCTTTCATCTCTTTACCAAGCAGAGTTGTGGCCAAGGACGTGTGTTACGACGCGACGTCAACGCCCTCGACATGCACGCTATTTGACACTGACATTATCGACGAAACAATTGTTTCCCATTCGATTCCTCACGCTATTCGAAAGCAAGAGGAATTATGGAGGAAGGAACAAAAGCTTGTTAAAACGTTCGGTACTACGGTTGACGTATTCAACGATTTTTACCTTCTTGTTAATTAGATTAATTATTTTTTGCGTCATTTTCATTTAGAAAGCTTAAACCGAACGTTTTCTTTTTCTCCTTTCATTATTCGTAGGGTAATTTTATTTTCACCATAAAAAGGAAGAATCTAATTACATCATATGAATTTTTGTGTTAAAACGCTTGAAAAGTTTCTCTTTAGAAAATTCTCTGTGGCAATTGCCAGTACATAAGCAATCCGAATACGTAGGAAAATTCCGCGTCATTCTTGTAACTTCTAAAAGATTCACAACTGTTGTGCTCATTCTCCGTTTACTTCTGTACCAGTTTCGTGCTAGTGCGTTCGTATTTTCTTCGTGCCGAGCTTTCTTCTTTCGAAAAAGGTAGCTTTGCAACATCAGTTCTGCGGCAGTTTTTCTGGATTATTCTGCCACTGACCTTTCTACCGAGTTTTTCAAAAAGTTTGCTACATTTCGTGCAGTAACATCGTAATATCCCGTAATATGTATATTATTTTTCAACGATTTTACCGCAATACCCTTTTAACGTAGAATAATGAAAGAACATATAAACGAAATACGTGTGTCTACTGAAAAGAATGACGCAAATGTAATCGTTGCGTTTGCTCACGACCTGAAAATGTTGTCTTTTACAAATCATCCATCATTTCTCCTTAACATTCTTTTCTACTTGCAATCAAGAGGGAAATGTGACGTTTTCGGTTGCATAAATCACTCTGTATAAAACATTCTTCAAACATAAACTTTCTAAATATCGTTTAAAAAAGTAGTGCATGTAAATGAAACGCCTGTGAGGATCCAGTCACACCTGAGATCTCCTTTTTTCTTTTTTTTTTTTACCCTGCGACGCAACGTTGAAGTAGCAATTGACGACGAAGTCGAGCATAAAAAAGGAACTTTTCTTAGGATGTTGCCGGTTATGTAGTATGCCAGGAGATTCACAACTGTTGCATTCGTCTTTGTTCATTTTCCTACCCTTGTTTCGCGTTCTTCTACCCCCGTCTCGTTCTTCACCCTCTGCGAAAAATACCATAAAGAGGAGAGCACGCGTCGTGCTAGCGAACGAGAGAAAAAGAGAGAGGAAATGAGAGATGGAAAGAGGGGAGAAAGGGAACATCCCGACGTCGTGCGTCGCGGTGGACAGACCGTGCGCGTCGAAGAATCGCAAGAAAAGGCGAGGGGCGGAAAGCTACGCAAACGAAACGGCACGAACGACCGTGAGCGCCCTCGACGAGCGGTGTTGGGACGTTGAGCGTCGCGGCGCGCCGTGAAAACCGAGGGACGACGGCGTTCGAGTCAGTCTGCGTCCGCCAGTCGTCGCGACGTCCTCGCATCGCTGTGACTTGCGCCGATTCTTCGTTCATACGTGAATATCGCATATAACGAGGGACCGACGTCAACGGCCAAAGTCTTTGCAGGATATTCTGTCTGCAAATTCGATACCATTGAACCACAGTTATATTCGATAGGAATATATATCGAATATATTTTCGGAGGATCCGATCTCACGATTCAAAAAGAAAAAAGAAAATTAAAAAAGTAGGAGCGACTAATAATTTTGCTTTGGAACTACTTTCGTGCAAAGAGGGGTGGTTGGATGTACTTTTAAAAAATATATTCGAGCAGAAGACAGGACTGTCCGGAACAGTCGCGAACATCGCGATTAGTCGCGATTCGTCGTAAAGTGCCACGAGGACACTGATCGAATTATCACGAGCGTAATTAATCGATATACGACGGAAGAGTGTTTTCACGGGGGTTGTTCCTCTGGCGGATCCTCCGCTTCAATCGTAAAACACCGCTGATTCGCCATTCAATCTTGGTTACCTTGTGCTAGTATTTCGTTCTTTGTCCCTGTTTCACCTCTTTTTTTCGCACCTGTGTATCTATGCCAGCCGTTGATTTGTCACTACACTAGGTGAGAGTGACATCAACCGAGAAGGAAAAGAACCGAAGGAGAAAAATAGAAAACTCGAGTCTACTCGTGGACCTCTTTTCGATTTTTCTCTTTTATTTCTCGCCACCCTCTTGAATCACGAACGAGTTTCTATGCGCGCCGTTGGATGGATCGTCAACTTTGATATTCAACTCGATATTTGTCGGCAATCATCGTTCGGTAAGTAATTTGAAAAGTCAGACATTCGCATACCTCGTGTGACCGACTCAGCGTTGCGATTCATTAACCTGGATTAGCGTTTAACTTGATTTTATCCAGATTTTTATTCTAAAGTCTTTCGTTGTTTCTAGAATTATTCAAGCTATTGATTATTCCCCGTTCCTGTTTCTACGAAGGCTTAAAATATTTACAACATTTACAAAAGATCATTTTGGTTACATCTATATCCTAATATTATAGTAACATTTTTTGCAGTGAAGCTGCCTGAAACCAAATGTTATATTTTGAAGTGAATATTATCAATGCAAATCTATTTATACGTTAATTTTCATCCTCCATCGGTGAAAACAAAACCAAATAACAATTTGCACATTATTGACGCATATCGCCAAAGCAGCGCCAGTGCAGTGTAGGCGGTTAAAGAATTTGTTTTCACGATTTGGATTTTCGTTTTTCTCATTTTCATATATTTCGCGTGGGAAATATTTAGATGTGAAATGCTTTTTAATCGCCCTCGCGTTATACCAGAATCGTTTCGATTTCCGGAATATTTCAATCCCATGTGTTCGTTCGTCCGTGTATCGGTATATTGCTCTGTTGCGATGCACGATTAAAAGAATAGACTCTTACCGTTGAAAATACGAGAATTGCGTCGTCGTTCCTTGAAAATCTCGGCGGTAGTTAATGCGTGATCGTTACAGGAGAATAACTAGTGTTGGATTAATTTTCACACAGGCACGCGGTATGCTACTGGATTCAAACAATTGTAATTAAATTCTTTGGATGCTAATCACCGCAAGCACTTGTGTCTCGTGCAAATGATATTTAAATTAGTACGCGGCCTGTATATTAATCGTACCAAACAGGGTACATTTTCGTGACGATCGTGCTACTTCCGCAATGTTGTTAACTGATCCTGCAATGGTAATAAATATTTTTCCGTAATTTACATTCTCCGTTTTTTCTTTCGTCGCTCTTGAATATGTTTAGCAACCGGGTGGCGCGTTGTTGATACTTAACACGGTTCCCGTGAAAGAAAGAAAGGGGTTCATAAAAATGCACCACGATCCATTGTCCGTGTCTGTTATCATGATAACAACGCGTTGTTCTAGAATAATAAATCGTCGAAATTTTCTCGCAGCATGCGCTATATAAAAGGTACATTATCTGTGATTTTTGTGGATGGGATGTTTAGAAATTCGTATCGCGACGAGGAGCAGGATAGTTTTCATAAATATGAGGATACTAGAAACGAAGATAGCAAAAGTGGATAGTGAATAAATTTTATTCATATATAATATAACTCGCGATACGTAGTGCTGGGAAATATCGAATGTATTGATAAGCTGATTAATGAAACGGAAAATCCGAGCGGAAGATCGAAGAGTTCGTTACATGGAAAGATCTCCTTGACGTAAATATAAAATCGTGGCTACGATATAGCAAATAAAAAGATCAATGGGGAAAATAATTACGAATAAGCGTAACATATGGTCGTTTAGTTTCTTTGTGTCAATGAAAAATTATTATTTCACGTTTCTTTATCGTTGTGTTTGTTCCTTCCTTCACCCGACCTGTGCATTCAAACGTTTCATTTCCTCGTTGCTTCTTTGCGGTGCAATCTTTTCCATTTTAATTTTCGATGAGTCGGAGTATTTCGAAATGAAGCTGCAACCGATAAAATATTTTAAAAGTATGAAGAGTGCACGCTGGTGAAACTTGTCTGCCATACTTTTGTAGTAATTTAATCTTTTTTCGCTTCGTCATACGATGGTTTCTCTTTTGCAATAACTGTCCAAGTATTTGAAGGACAGTTCATAGAAAGGAAAAATGAAGATGTTGAAATTAACGATATTACCTCAAAGTATCTTTGCATAAAAATTTAGCAATTAGTTTGATTAATTTTTCTCGTCTGTTGCTTTATTTCATATGCATAGAGGGTGTTCTGTAGTTGGTGGTAAAATTAGAGGGTGATCAACGATATATTTCGATAAAGTTATAGCTATCAAGCAAAATTGAGGTCTAAGTCGTAATTAAGCGAATACGTGTCAAGCAAATATTTAAAGTCGAATTTCGCGGAAATTAGGCCTCGTATGAGAAAATGTTACTCTAAATATTCGTTTCCTTTCTTTATCTCCCGGTTGTACCATCGATTTCATCCACTGCGTCTATACACATTATAATTTTAGTAGATGTTTGCAAATAAATCCGAGTAACAAGAGTGGCTTCGTTACGGTTTTATAAACGCGCGCGAAGTTTTATGGAGATTGGTTCGCTTGGTTTGAATTCCTTCCTGCAACAGAGTGCAGACTCTAAATAGACAGGAGGTGAGAAAGTTTCTAAATGATATCTACCTTGTAAGTTCATAACGAAGAGGGTTTCTACCCTCAATCATAACTTACAAGTTATCGGGAAAAGCAAAGGAGTTTTGTAGCCTGTTCAGGATTACAGCAGTGCCAGGCTTTCAGGAGGCCGTTCTACTACTTTTATTTTCTTATCTCTTACATCTCCTTATCAATTTTTTATGAGACTGCTTGATTCTAATTGTTAGACGTAATTCCGTGACGAAGTTACTTATTGCAGTAACAAGGAGTCATGAATTATTAATACTATCGACAACGTCTTAATCGTTTATAAATTCAGGGAAACAATATAAATTATTAATAAAGGATACGATCAGGAAGAAGACAAGAGAGAACCTTCGGTATGGTAAACGAGGGAATGTTACGAATAGCTAAAAAAATTGCTGGAGAAACATTGAACCGAAATAGATACCGTTGTTAATATTTAACATTTTTTTCATTCGATCGATATATGAATGTGATGCGAAAAAAATATCAAAACGTAGTGTAAAAATCTTCTATTATACGTATCGTACAGATTATCCCTTATTTTAAATTGGCTTAATAATGGAACGAAAACATCGATATCGATAACCATACGCGAATATATTAAGCTGAATAGTACTCGAAATTTATGCATCCATTGCGGAAACACATTAGATTAATCACTTATTAATGTATAACAAATATTCCACATATATTCCCTTCAAGGAGAGGAATGTATACGAGCCCCGTTGTGTGAAATATAGTAGATACTATTGCACTAACGCCCAACAGACTGAATTGGTTTTCAACGCGTTCAATGCATATTACCCTAATAGATAATTTATCTCCTTAATCACTGATTTATACATGTAACATCAAAGCATAATTAATTAAATAATCATTCATAGGCAAATTGAAAAATTCCGTGGTGCTTACCACCTCCTGTGTTACGTTATGCGATCATTCATTGCGTCGAACGTTTGAAACTTTCTTTGATGAATGTAAAAATTCGCAGTAGAGAAATTCAAAAGAATGAAAGCTTGCTCGGCTATGTGTGAACGACTCGAATGCATTGCAAGCACATTATGTAGTAACGTAGAGGGCAAGAAATAAAAAAAAAATTTACGTGTAGCTTTTATATAAGGGAGCGCGTTTGTAAACAAAGCAGCTCGGTTTCTAAATATCGCGCACGTAGTATTTGAGGAATCGAGCTTGTCGACATGAAACGTGTTGGATTGTAAACAGTCGACATTTTCTGTTTCATTCGGCTGTAGACGCTGGAGCATGGTTGGGCACGTAGCTGGAGCGCGTAGAGAAAAGTGACGGGCGACGTAGTACATATGTTAGTGTGAAAGTGAGCCGAAACGAGCGACGAAAAGTGCAAGCTGGTAAGCCTACGGACTTC
This sequence comes from Bombus impatiens, assembly GCF_000188095.3. Taxonomy (NCBI): domain Eukaryota; kingdom Metazoa; phylum Arthropoda; class Insecta; order Hymenoptera; family Apidae; genus Bombus; species Bombus impatiens. Next base: position 1,114,215 of record NT_176936.1, read on the forward strand.
TCTTTCGATCTTCGATATCCTGTTCGTCCGAGAAAAATGTAAGTTAATAAAAAAAACATTCATGTCACTGCGTGCCGGATCAAAATGTTAACACCTTTTCGAGTAATCGGATAAGGAATCGAATACATACTTCTGCAATCAATTTAAGCTTCGATGGTGTTTATCGAAGTGAAAATTACGATCGAAAGGTGGTAACATACTGTCTAAAATGATGTTTCTTGTGTTTAAACGTAACGAAGCACTTGTCGTTATCTTTTCTACTAATCGATTGTAGTAATTCCTTAAATAAATAGCTCATAAATTAGCTAAATATTATTCTTGTTAGCAACGTGGAAGGATTTACATTAGCTAGTTTAATTAGGAAGGTGTAGAGTGTATATTCGAGAACTTTTAATTAGAATAAGTTCGGTAATTTCTAAATTCCATGTACTATATTTATTTCGGTATTTGTTTTGAATAATCTATACAACATACATAGATATACACACTGACAAGAATAAAATTGGTATCGTAGCATTTCTAAAAAATTTCGTGATCGCTCAGCACCTCGTGTACGTTGCATAGACGCGATTCTTTGAAGTCTTGTTTTCTCTGGAATCAATTGACGTATCGGATTGAAAGAAAACATACAGGGTGGCCTAAACATTATCCATCACGATTTTTCAGGCGCTTCCGATAGCCAGGCAAAAGAATGTTTCGAATAAAAATTGATCAGTTTCCAATCGATTAAAATTGCAATATTATGAATTTCGAAAAAAGTTTTATTTCGACGAAAAGTTAAGGTCTTCTCTATTTTTTGTAACGGAACGGTACATTTTTTAATTGCCTACAAAATAGTATTAAACAAAAGTGGTTAGTTTAAAAGATATTTTAACTTTAATGTTGTGAAACTTATCGCATGAAAAACAAGGAAAACATAAAAACAAAGAAGTTCCGTGGTATTTTTTCTTCTCTTTCATATAATAAGTTTTACAATATTAAAGTTGAAATATTTTTTTAATTAATCATTATCCGATCCAAGTACCTCAATGCTTTTTTATAGAGAATTAAAAAAATGCATCGAATGGAATATAAAAAAATGCATTGTTCCATTTAAAATAATAAAGGTAACTTTAACTTCTGATCGAAGTAAAACTTTCTATCAAATTCATAATATTGCTATTCGTGTTCGATTGAAAGCTGATAAACTTTTGTTCGAGACACTTTTTTGTCCGGCTATCGCAAATGCCTGAGAAATCGTGCGGACTGATCTTTAGACCACCGTGTATATTTGTCAAGGGAATACGTATTTCTCTGTGCTCGGAGTGTATTTGCCCTAAATTTTTCAGATCGTTACTGCATTCTACTAGATTGTCCGAAAAGTTTCTTTCGTTTTATGAGGAAATAATAGACGCGCAACGTTTTTTGTTTTATATTATTTTGTCGAATTACGTACGATCTATTTTGTTCTGTTGAGATAAACATCGCGACATTTCACAGACTTGGTTTCACGTTTGTATGAAGGTGCATTGTTGTAAAAAACATGTTTGCGAAAGAAAGACACTTTCCGGACAACCTAATATATTCGAATACGTATTAGAAGATATTTCCGCCTATCATCCGCATAGCATTGTCTCGTTATATAGCAAAGAACATTTATTGCAATTTGAAAGTAATCATTTTTATCTATCCGGGTCGACCGACATTGCCTCAAATGAAATTTTTCTTCCGCAAATTAGATTTATTCAGAATTGCTGAACAATTGCTTCGGTCAAATCATTTATAGATGGGAGTAAGTATTAGTATTTCAAAGTTGACACGGCTGTCGAATGAGAGCAATCGATGCAGTAAATTCTATACACAAAGCGTGTTTACGCAGTAACGAGAAGTGCTTCCCGTTTTGATCTCGATTGTTTGAGATATTGCGTTCAAAACATCGATAACTATTGCTACATTCGATAAAATATATCCATTGAAAATATGTCTTGTACAAAGTTATTCGAAAGTCACTATAATTTTATATATATTTTTTTTTCCTCGAAAAAGAGCAATCAGAAGTACATCTTTTATATTGGAGAATAAATTAGGCACGCAATATCGATGAATTTGTAAAGTATTATTAGATGCAATTTATGTCCAAATAAATAACGTTAATTAACGTACAGAAGAAGAAATGTACGCGTTAATTATCGTATTTGTAAGTCTTGCGTATCTTCGACACGAATGTTTCTTAAAAAACAAAGCTTGACGTTTGCAATTTATTTTGTTAAAAAAAATCTTTTCGGCTTGACTGCGTACTTTTTAATATTCTACTGAAACATTTCCCGTTTGATGAAAAAGCTCTATTGTATGGTTTTAAAATCGTCAAACATTTCTGTACGTGTTTTTTTAAAACTATTATAGAACAACAAACTTGTTGTAATGTCCAGTGTTACGGATAATTAATTAATCATTTCTATCGATATACATGATAACGCGTTTCACGATTGGTAGGCGATTTATGAAAGATCTGTTACGGGGGTCACGTCCATTTACTAATTAGATACTATTGCTCGATAGTGTAGCAACTTTATGGCACTCATTAGTCACATGCGTGTGGAAACATTAGCCGTATCGGTTTTATCATTAGCAGAACTTTTATTTTACGTGTTATAACCTCGAAAGAGAAAAAGAAATACTTTGATTTTCTCTTCGTACGTATAATTATGAATATCATAGTCAGTACATTTTAATGGATAACATTGATTGATCGATATTTAGTTAGCAAGCGGATCTCTATTTTTATTCTAGTAGATTTTTAAAAACAGCTCCGTTTTATCAATTACCATTTTGTTCCTTTTTCCTGTAGTTTCGGCTATTAATTAGTTTTATCTAGTAACATGTAAGAGCATATATCGTTCACGGTATTAATTTCGATATTTCATTCCTTGTTTCTAGAATGGCGGACATATTAACATTAATCAAACAGAAATTAATTAACGAAACCTTCGCCATTATCATCGACTTATTTATTTTATATTTCGTTCTTGCATCAAATACACTGATGGCCAATTTATTACAAAGAAACATTAATTATTAAGGTAGAATAAATAAGTTCGCAAATAAACGTTATTCACGCGCCGCTTGAATCTATAAACTCGCAATACGTAATTTCAGAAACGTTGAAGTTTTGCTCGCCGTTACGTATTTCATGGGTTACCATACCAATTCAGGATATTCGCTTCTTTTTTAATTCGTCAAAAAGCTATTATACAATTTATCATTCTGATTGTTCTTCGTTGTAAGTCCGATGGATGTATCGCAACTTTTCGATGTGTGGGCCCTTACGCTCTGAAATCCAACGTGTTAGTATGGTTTACTTTGAAAAAAGCTTTCGTGAAAGCTTGTGCTTGGATAAACCTGAAAGCAGCACGGGACGTAGTCATCTTTCAGGACTAGCTCGGCAGCAAAATTGCCAAATGGTGTTTCTCGTTTCGACGCCCACGGCTGCAAAAAGCGATACGTTTGGATTGAAATGATCCATTGTATTGCTTTGTATGCGAATGCTGCCGCGCAATGCAAATATCTGCTATTCCTACATAATTTCGTTTCACTGCGAATAATGATGTGTCATTGCTGCTATTTCGTGTGTCGCCCGTGCTGTTCCTGTAATATCGCAAAAAAAAAGAAAAAAAAATAGTAACAGAATACATGTTCAGCGTTAAATATTTATATAGCCACCTGCGTGTTTCCGTGTACGACGAAATTATGCGTGTGCATTTGTACGCAGAACGCGTGTTCGCCTGCTGATGTATGGACAACTTTATCGGAGATCAACGGCTTATTACTACATTTAGATATGGAGGTGAAGTTTGTTTTTTTTTTAGATTGGTCCGAAAACATCTCGCAATCGCAACGATAATTAAAAGTACCAAGAGCAAATAGAGCAGCGTATGTATATTGGGTGCGAGAAAATATATGCAGACGTAGGTAATAGGAATGCGTAAAGAGGGAATAAGGGTGGGGAGAAGGCTAAAAACGGGAAAGAAATAAACATAGTGAAGCGGAGTGAATGAGGCACGGGAGAAGCGTATACGCAAAGAAATAAAGATGGAAGAAAATATAGAAAACCTGGGGAGCAAGGAGGGGCAGAGACAGAGAAATAGAGAAGTAGGAGATGAGGATAAAGAGAGATTGGGGAAGAGAAAGAGAGAATGATCCCAAAACCCAACGGAGTTCCTGGCACCACGAAAAATAGGGCTCTGGAGCCCTCTTACCATTTCCAAGTTACGAGCGACATTACCGACATATCCCGCATAACACAACGGTGGGCAAAAGTCGAGGATAATCGAGGAAAATTCCGGTGTGAGATAGGTCAATACGAAGAAGAAAAAAGAGAAAAAAAAGAAAAAGGAAAAACGTAGGGAAATTGCAGCGACCGGCAACTTGTGTGTTTCGTCAGTGATTGAAGGAATCAAAATGATATTGCGCCCGATATCATTCTGCGTTCCCTAGGGGTCATAACTATCATTTGCCGATGACATATGATCGTAGAAACTCTCGTGTTTAACTTATGAGGGGGAAGATTTCTGAAGCTACGAAGTTATTTCTTTATAAATCGAGATATTCGAGCAATTACACGAGTTTTGTATTACCGAACCTGTATCATTTAAATTGCATACTACGGTGTATATACCCGTAAGTAAATAAATAAAATGAATTGCTATAGAACCTCGCTGCAATGTATTATAGGTTTCGAGCGTTTGTTTTTAGACGTTTATATTTATGATTTTCTGTTCTTAGTGTGAAATTCCCAGTTGCGTTTGAACGTAAATTGTAAGGCCTTGTTTGTTAATACGATTCTACATCATCCTAATTGTGCTTGGTATTCGGATTGCATTAATTTTTAACTGGTTGAGGCGATGATGATGGATTAACTGAAAAGTAGCCTTTCATATATCGTTCATTTAATTGGACATCGAAGATTTTCAACTGCGAAGCAATAAATTTCCAGGCGAATGTGAATTATGAGCACGTAAAATTTTAATCCCCTTATGATGATCGTTTTGACGCAGCATTAAACGGAAACAAGATTATTACAAGCACCGATGATCGAAATTGTTAAGCGCCGTTATTAATGACTCCTCTGAGGCCGAGATAGAACGCGCATCCTTCCAAACCGTCAGTGTAACCAAAAAATAACATGCAACTTTTGAAAACAAAAAGTTATTCGAGTAATTACGAAGTGTCATTATTATTATGTAATTTATTTACGTGTCCTTTAAACGATGACCTCGGCAGTCCATCAGTACGATAAACGTTCCAATTGGACAAAACATGTTACTTCACGTAGAGCTAACACAAATACTAAAAAAAAAATTACGGTATTGTGTCGTTAATCTACGTATTGGTACAGATCGCGAAGTTTCCATCTCGCTGTATGTACCGATTACATTTAAAGATTACGCGGACTTCTCTATGTATCGAACTGTTCTACATTTTATCCTCTTGGCAAAATTTGTACAGTGACTTTGTCGCATGAGAACGCTTAAATGCAAACTTATTGTAGCGAACGATGTAGAAGATTCGTTTCCATTACGCGGAAAACTGCATACACATATGTACACGCACACAGAAGAAAAGGGAGAAGGCTGAATATATCGGTTTAATCATTCATATGTTATATCGGGAAACGTGAATGAATAAAAAAGATAGGAAATGGTTACAGATTGACGCGTCTAGTCGTTCCATTGAATTTCCATAATATCAGTAGAATATCGATTCGCGTAAAAGACGAATTATGCTGACTTTACATTTCTAATTATTAAGTAGAATATTATTATTATTACATTTCTTTTCAATCGCCAAAGAGATAATCTTCTGAAATATCAGAGAAATATCGTTCGTAATTTTCAATTGGGTTATTACCGTTATTTATTGAGTGCTATATTTCCAATTCTAAATCAGCGCAAAAACTGGGAAGCAGGGATCATTTCTCAGTGTTCTAACTCGAACAGCCGCAAACATCGCCCCCTTCTAATCTTAACTACCTCGTTCAAATCCCGCCAAGCTGCGGTAACATTTATCTCCATTCCTTTTCCTTAACTGTATCATCAGTTATTTAAGCACCGCGTACTGTTCATCAAATCCGTGCCAGAGTGATAGCAGGATTGCGTGGGCTGCAAGCTCGTCGCTGAAACGGCCAGGCGATATTACACAGAGTCTACTCGATTTTACGCGATGCATTTTAATCGCCAGTTTAAACGTTACGACTTTCTGACAGCCAAGTTCAATTACAAGTATCGGGCAAGTTTTACGAACAAGTTTAAAGAAACCAACCCTGTCTTCGCTATTTATTTCCTCCTCTTTTATAGGTAATTTGAAGTGGCCGATATTTTTCTCGGCTTCCTCCTGTATCGTATCTTTCGAAGGTTTCGATGAGTTTTTGAAAAAGATTGAAGAAGAGCAGATCGTAGACACTTATCGTAGGCTTCTTCGGCCCACGATATTCGTTCGCTGCTCATAATTAAAGTCTGGAGACACCGAGTATTTTCTATTAACATTCCTGGGTAACCCAGCGTACTCAAAATGACCGCAGCCGGTACGGTATGTTGTACCATGGCCATTGCACGTCGTAGACACATTTCTAGCCAACGGGAATGTCAGGCGGATGTTCTCTCGCTTCTCCTATTCGTGAACCGTTTTCTATTATAGAGAGGAATACTTAATTTTCACGGTCGATTAGCTTCTCGCATTCGCGACAACTTCGAAAGTATTTAAATCTATTTAGTCGATCGTGGAGAATGCGAATGGGACGGAGTTGGTGAAGAATCTTTCGCTTGTATTCGAAATTTGTCTCCCTAAGAATTTTACTAAATCGTAAGCAGAGAATTTCCATGGAGACTGTTAGACGGTGTTCATTCTTTTTCTTCTCTTCTTCCTTTTTTTATGTACGAAGGAATTGTTCAGTTCTCTTTATCGTTCCAGCATCGTAGATTCTAGTAGTTTATTCCTCATTTTCTTATAAAGAAGATGATTTTCGAAAGCTTGTTGTTTTAATGGAAATCAGCGTAAAAAGGCTAGCACGACCGAAATCTGTCAGATTTATGAAGAATTACTATTACTGGACTTGCGAGTGAAATAACCACGTTACTGTAGTTACGTGCTAATAACATTACCCTGTTGTAATACGTAACTAGCACTTGCATAACAAGTTCCGAACCGGTAATAACTAACTTTGGTTGTTTAATCATTTTCGAGATAGGTTTAATAGCATTGATTGACTTGAAATCGATACGTTATTAATGAATTATGAGCAGCGAATTAAGTAAAATCCAGCAAGGAAATAAGGTGTTGTTATTTCGAATTATTACATTAAACAAAATACACTATGTTTGACAATTCTCACTCATGCTGTTATTAATATTCGACCTAGTCTATCATCTCTTATTGTTTTTTTTTCCTTGGCAGTTTGAGAAATTGCATTTTTACATTGTACTGTTATTCGATCACAGGCTATAAATTTCGAAAACGCGAGGTGGATGTCTCTTCATCTTCCGTAAAATATTACAGTCTATCTCGATCGAGATTCATATCCATATTTATCAAAATAACATGTTACCATTCGAAACACGCGTAGAAAAGGACGAATGAAAAACAATCGTTTATTTGTGGAGTAATTGTTAAAAAGTGAGATCTTCTCTTAGCAAACTATTATATGTATATATGTTCGCGTTAGATTTCAATAATTAACAATTGTTATAAACGTAATTAAAATAGAGCAATCGTTTCATAGAAAACTGACCGCACAGAATGGTATAAGTAGGTCGAACATCTTTCTATGCTCGTTCGGCATGAAAATACGTACTAAACCGGCAGCGAAGTCTGCATATTTTACACTTCGATTCTTGCTACAGTTCGACACCAGAATGTGACATTCGCCTTTTCGACGACCTATTCGCTTATCGTGCTATAAATTTGATTCACTTTGAAGCGTGTCTTGCTCTAGAATATCAGTGACACGAGCAGTGATATAACCTATGTATAAGCAGACAGTCGAATTCTCAGTTTCATGACATAGCGTAGCTACTAAATTTGAATCGTAAAAGAGATTTTATATTTCTGTCAAAGAATGAATGGCGAAAGAAAGGAAGAGGAAGATAACAATGAAACAATCATATTTTAGTTTTCGAAATTTTGTTCCCTATTGTGTTACGTTACCGATTTCTAACAAAGTACGGTTCACAAATGGATTGATAACGATGTATCTACGTATCTTACGATCAATTGTATTGTTTATCATGTGGCATTGATTTTATCAAATGGAACGTTTCACTCGTTTTAATGTCCTCCTATAACGATTCATTGCGGCACGCAACAAGATTGAATTATGTTTATCAAATTTTCAATATTATATACAAATTTATTTTATATTACAATATCATTTTATATGACACATTAAATTATCGTTGTTGTTATTTACCGTAAATACACTGTATTGGAATAATGAGCAAGGCAAACAGTGCGAAGCAAAGTTGGCATCGTTTATTCGTTGATACAATGCTGGCCGCTATAAATGCTTTTTCCTCTAGAAGCATTTTTATCGATCCGTACACGATCTTTCTATAAAATTCCACGTCGCCGTCGTTAAATCAAACAAAACGTTATCGCGGCATTCGAAGAAGATAAATCAGACTTTTCGACAAATCCTAGGAAGTACCGAACGATTATTTAGCGCGGAAAATATATCTCGAGATACGACCTTAAGTCAGCTAACGACACACCGAAGATTTCCGCTGTTTATACAGTTGTCGGAAAATTATGAGAAAGTTCCAAAGTGAAATCCGGCTATCTCCATGTCTGTATTAGCAAGTATCATCGTTAGTGGGATAAATCGTGTACGAATTCGTAACTTATCGAGTTTCACAGGTATCGTTTGAAATAAGCGAAATTTAGTAGATTCATCGTGTTTCTTACTCTCATCCTATTCGGATATCCGAGATAGATCTATTGTATAAAAATAGACGTATAGAAATAAGTTTATGAGCATTTGATAAAAGAATAACGGATAATTGTAGGTATTACGTATCTGTAACATTCATTTATTTTCAGCAAATAAACATATGAAAGAAGAGCCGCGTTACTTATGGGACGAGCTAATATTTATGAGTGTCTGGAAGCGCGTTTCGCATTAGGTTTACTTTAGGTTTCTTTTGGGGAGTCGCATTAGTTTCTTGGCGGTGCACGGGTGCCACGGTATTTCGTTTTAACGAGATGTCTCTCTTAAAAAGTTTCCTCCATTAAAAGTGTGTAATTGCAAGTTCTCCCTTGTTCGTTCGCATGCTGCAATTCCGCGTGTTTCAAAAACACATCTAGCTTCTTGATGCTAATTGGAATTATGCCCGTTTTGTTCCATCTTGGCTCCATCGTTGTACAGCCAGATTTGCTTCTGCTCGTTTTTCCTGCCGTATTCAGAACAAACCTAGCCCGGTTCCATAATTACTTCTTATTACGTTCGATTGTATTTCCGATGATTGGACGAAACCCGTGGTTGTATTATTGATTTAATAAATATCCGAAATTAGACGTTTGTTGCAGGGAGTTTAGGGAAACGAAATTGATAAAACTGGGATTTGTATATTCCAATTAACGGTCATGTAATTATCGTAATACCATTATTTGATGGTATTTTAATTAGAAACATCGTATGCAGCTTATCTCGGTGATAAACAGTATTGTATTATATATTATTATGTCGGTCAATGTTATATCGGTTATCATCAGATCAATACGCTATGTGTGTTATTGGATTCGCGATAGGATTAACTGGAACAGGTTAAAACATGTTGAAAGTATTTGGTCGACTGCTAATGTTCTTAAAGGAGACTCTAATTAAACCTTTGCACTATAATACTCAGTCACGGTTATGAAAAACTATGATCGTATTATGCTCATACTCAGTGTCCTGAAAGCGAATAGTTAAATTTAATAAGCACAGCTACGGAACAAACTAGCAAGCTTGATCTCTGATTATCGGCAAATTCGAATATCGTTCGTGTTTTCCGAGATACCAAATTTCCATCGATCATTGAAATCGCGTAGGATATTGGCACAATTCGAAAATTTCCCTGTACATCTCCGTGGGCGAGCAACTGCGGTATATGGGAGACGAATAATATTCTTAAAACTCTGGGCGAATCGAGTATATCTCGGTGCAAAGAGGATTTGCAAACTCGAATGAAAGTTTCTCAGCTCGTCTCTTGGATCTCGACAGTGATCTTCCAGGGAAAAGTTTCGGACCGGTGATCGGTGATTCGAAATTCTGTCGGAAACCGATAGGCAGGAGTTACATGGGCGCATGTGGATGGATACGTAGTTAAAATCAATTACAGACAGTGGGGAGAGAACAGACGTTTGTTATTGGTCCAAACTTCGATTTGATATCGGTTCCGTTTCCGAAGAAAATCCAACTTGGGGATACCAAGTTACTTTCCGTAGTAAAGTAGGGATCTTACCTTCCATTGAAACTAAGGTACATTGTTCGTTTATTGTTGGCGGAGTTGTTCTAATTGAACCGTATAGATTTTTGCTATTCGAATTTACGTAGCGAAATTACGTTTGAAGAAACGATAATAAAGGCTGGCAATACGAAAATCTTTAGAAAGCACGGAGAAAAATCTTGTTGCGCGTGATAATTGTTCGAGCAGAGGAGAAATCCCATTGGCCTGTCTTGTTTCGTATGATTATTAAAACAGACGGCGTGGAAAGTTTTTTAATTTACTTCTCGGTAAATATAAAGTATGTTGCGTTGCGAAAGTTACTACACTTCCACTTAATTTTCGATCGATCGGCCGACGAGATTGCCTTATCATTCCAGCGCTTGGTCCCAGTTCATTGTTCATACACGCAAGAAAATCCGAGAATTCGCTTTAATTCGAACGTAACCGAACTTTCCTCTTTCGAGAAACTCCCGTTCTTAAGCATACGAACGCTTCGTTGCAACGCCTTTCGAATAACGCCGGATATAGTGCTGTTTCGGCATTTAGTGCTTATAAAGTTAAACACTCGTCTTACAGTTATATGCATTTAACATTTAACACCGCGATAATGACCGTAGTTTTATAATTGAACCACCGCAGAAATTGTACAGATATCTTTGCGTTTTGCGTTACTATTACCTACTGCTATTATTACTACAGACACGCACATGTATACACATGCGACAGCAGGGAAATGTTGCACCACGATTCCGTTCAAACTCGAGTCATTTTTTCCATAGAAATGTTTCCACGCGCGAGCAAATATACGTTATACGTATTTACAGCACCGATGATTCGTTTTATCGTCAGGGAGGAAGCATATTTCATAATATTTTCATTGATTTATATATTTAGGCAGAGCTCGTTCTTCCGCATGGTCAGTACGATCAGCAATTTTTTTTTTAAACGGCCCCGAAAAACAAATTCGCTGAATAGAGAGATTTCAAGCGTAATTTAAAGGATAGACACAGTAAAAATTTGTTCGTAATAATGCTTATCCTCGTCGATGAATACGCGCGATATTTTATACTGGCTAAGTTAAATATCTATTTCCAATTATGCGCGTTTAACGGTATAACGAGTGGAATCCCATAATATGCACGCCTCAGAATTTCATTTCACTGTGTCCTTAATTAAATCGGAAGTTTCGGTGTTTATATATTCGCCGAAGTAGTATGGTTAAACGTTCTTTGAATAGTTAAAATATTAACAAATAATTAATAGGAACGATATAATCAGTGTGCAGTCCGAAGCACGGACAGTCGATAGCTTTCAGGTGTCCGTAAAATGAGGTTAAACGTTCGAATACGACGCTATTTAAACGCCAGTATCAATATCGATATGTTTCTTGCTCCGTGTCCTTTATATCTCGTCTAAATAAATTTGTTCGAATTAAGAGAAACTTAAAATGGGATATGTTGCAAAGTGAGTAGTATTTAGCTATCGGACCAGACACGATTTTTCCGAGTAAAGTAAAACGGAAGTAATAGGTCCTCGTTTTCGAGAAAGATGATTTTGAAAATCTGTCAGAGATACGTATATATATAGCTTGTTTCTGAATCTTCTTGTATTACTAAACGTGTTCAGTGTCCTAGATTTGTATCCTATCGTTTATATTACTCTGCTATCAGGCTGTATCATCAGCCTTTTCCATTCTGTAAGTATTCAGTTAAAATAGTTTTCTAATAAGGCAGATGTAGCGAAACATTTTTCCAAAATTTCCAATTGTATATTTAATTCCGGAAAATCTATAATTTCTGTTATATTCTGTGTGTTACAGGGGAAATTATTAAATTCATAGCACCATGTACAAATTATCTGTCCGAATGACCCCTTTGAAATCCAATTTAGCATCGTGCAGCCCCGAATCTGCATATAGCGAATAATAATCAGGTTACGAACGCCTCGAAAATATTACGAGCTATCAAGTGATATCAATTTACAAACTTTCCGTGAGATTTTCCTTTGTTTAATAAACATCTCTGGCAATTACAGCTTGGAAAGGACGTACAGGCATACCAGAAACAGTGATGTATCCAAAGGAAACAGTAATAAACAATTTCGTAAAGTTCTTTAGGCATTTTAGTAAGTTAAATATACAGGTGGTATTTTCGTAATTACATAGGAAAGGCTGGTGGTTGTATTAGGTAATAAATTAGTGCATGTGGAATCGCGAGTGTAAAACGCGAGGGTAGAAAACATAATAAACTGGTCTTTTTTCGATGGGAAATTTAGGAAACGTTGGAAATCTATTCCCGCGAAAAGCCTGTATTTTGATGTTACTCAAACTATGCTCGATAATAAATCAGTGTCAAGGTAGTCTTGTAGTGGCCGTTGAATCACCGACAAGAACGACATTTACGATGACAGATGACGTGCAAAATTATCTACAACATCGAGAGAAAGAAATAGACGAAAAGACGACGTGGAAAGAAATTATGGTCAACCGGAAGCGTAAAATGACGATAACAAGAACAATTTGTAACCTAGAAACGATAGGATGAGAGAATAGCAATTTTTATAATTACAGAATGTTTCGTAAAAAGAAAGGAAGAAAGGAGTTTAATCGATTTATATTTGCGTGTAAATCTCCGTCGAAATCTTATTCTCTTTCTCGATTGTTATCTTTTAATCGCCTACGATTTATGCACAAGGCAGTCACCTCAGTTATTTCATCGTACGCACATTTCACGTTAAAAATAAGCGTGAATCGATGTATGCGGGATACGTGTGTTGGTCGGTTTAGTCATAGGTACAACAATACATGATTTCACGGTTCTTCGAATTTTCTTCGCGAAACGTATTGTGCGGTTATGAATATTCTCAAGGATACAAATTTCTTCTCCTTCCTAATATAATTAAAAATTGTTTAAAAAAGTCGTCTACCGATCACTGATATCGCATTCCAAAATTTTATACGACTTTTCCCCTCTGCTATCATTTTCCTTGTATTTCTTCTAAAAAAATGGACGCATGACGAACGCCAGACTCTTCGTAAATTAACCCACGGCACATTCGTACCGTGTGTTTCGTGGAAATCTAATTCGAACGTTTCTGATTACACTGGCGCGTATTTTCGGGCGCATTAACAAGAAGCTCGAAACAACAGAACGCAACAGAATATACGTACGTAATAGCCTTTTTACGATTCTCCCGACTCGAATTTTCGTGCAGGTTTGCCAGCGAGTAGATAACGTTGAAATTTTGTTGGCGAATCGCGTGCAAAAGTACATTTGTAAGCGACACCGGTAGTCGCCGAAAAAGAAGGGGAGGGAGAGAGAGAGAGAGAATCTGAGAGACAGACAGAGAGAGAGAGAGAGAGAGAGAGAGAGAGAGAGAGAGAGAGAGAGAGAGAGAGAGAGAGAGAGAGAGAGAGAGAGAGAGAGAGAGAGAGAGAGAGAGAGAGAGAGAGAGAGAGAGAGAGAGAGAGAGAGAGAGAGAGAGAGAGAGAGAGAGAGAGAGAGAGAGAGAGAGAGAGAGAGAGAGAGAGAGAGAGAGAGAGAGAGAGAGAGAGAGAGAGAGAGAGAGAGAGAGAGAGAGAGAGAGAGAGAGAGAGAGAGAGAGAGAGAGAGAGAGAGAGAGAGAGAGAGAGAGAGAGAGAGAGAGAGAGAGAGAGAGAGAGAGAGAGAGAGAGAGAGAGAGAGAGAGAGAGAGAGAGAGAGAGAGAGAGAGAGAGAGAGAGAGAGAGAGAGAGAGAGAGAGAGAGAGAGAGAGAGCGAAAGAGTAAGAAAAGCGCAAGAGTCGATCAGGAGGGACGAACATCTCGTTGGAAGAGATACACCGTTTACTTAAGCGCTCTTGAGATATCGAAAATGGTATGTACACACTATCGATTGCTTTACATGTATATAGAAGTGCAAGCTGTACGCTGAATGCTTCCGATACTTCAGAGGACCGGACAGTTATTGGTACTTAAAAGAAGAGCATCGGAGAACCATAAACTTGGGTGTTCGATGGGTGGCGGATGGGGGAACGCGAGGAGTGGGTAGAGAGGGTTGGAGTGAGTAAAGGTGATTGTGGAGTAGAAGATGTCTCCAACGTGTGCAAGGTGCATCTGCATTTAAAGTGGCTGTGCTTGGCAGCCACTCTTCCTCCGTCAAGTCAGAATCACGCGTGCTTTTCTGTGTGTGCTTCGGTATATCCGCATTCCTTCCTGGAATTTCGTTCGCGTAATTTCTTTCCCTTTCCTTTCACTCCCGCCTCCGCCGCCTCCTCTAACGGTTGTATTTTTCCCGTATTGGATATGAGACCTGTTTCTCTTGCGTTCCGGTTCGAATATTTTTCTTCGGGAATTTCTAGGATTCCTTGATATGCCGGGAATACGAATCGTTGGTCCAACGATTAGGAGCGAATACAGCAAAGGAGAAAGCGTTAACGATATCCTATTTCGGTTTCAGGCGATTCATCTGTCAATTAATCAAGATTTCGATTTATCGTCTCAACCTGTTCGAGACGCGACGTTTCGTGAACGCGGAAATATGAAAAAAGAACAGGCGAAGCTCTCTCATTCGTTTCCTTTGTATTAATTTTGCAATCTGCCGAGCAAACTGCTTTACATTTGAGAATTCTTGTCTGCAGCTTCTCAGGAATATCGCGCTGTATCTCTACGACAATATCGTAACGAGTAATTCTTGCTTTGCGAGTGAGACCTTACTTCTCATTTATTTTTCACGTAAAACGCGTTCAATTTTGTAGAGAAGAATTTTTTACGCGTTTCTAGTTGATGTGCTCTTCGTGGCTCTCTAGGGAAACGTCCGCAGCGATTGCATCAAGGGATACTATGGTTAATTAAAGTCGTAAATTAAGCATTGCGCACTCGTGGCCGCGCCATTGCAAATATACTAGCTTTTTTACGTTTACAAATTCTCGATTTCGATATCGTGATAAAGATATAGTCAGATTTTCCAACGATCCTTTTCGTTCATCCTATTTCACGACGTTTCGTCTCAATTAAAGATGGCAGTACTTCTGGAAAAAAGGATATTTTCAATTACATACGTCTAACGCCATAGAAAAGAAGATACGATAATAAAATAAAACGACTCTAATGTCAGGGTATTTTGGTTATTTTGAAGAGTAGATTAACGTCGTACGTCTAGCATCAATTTAGTTAATCTCGCGAAGCATAAGCTGCCTTTGTAGGTAAAAAAAAACTCGAATGACGGAAAAAATGTCGCGACGAGTTTATACGCTTTGAACCGCGATCCCGCAATCCCCAGCATTTTTACGTTTGATAATCCTGCAAAGCGTAGTGCGCGAGCTGCGAAAGGTCGACAAACTGTTGCAAAGTTGAACGCCGGGGCCGTGAGCTAAGCTGTATCCGTAACGTAAGGACTAAGGGTCTATTGTTTGTATTCCCATGTGTGTATGGTTTCTTGAAAAGCCAGGCCCATAATTTTAACGTTTTTGCTGCTTCTCTTCCCCTACCCCTTTTTTCCTGCCATCTCTCCCTTTTCCCTCTGTTCTCGTCTCCGTTTCTCTTGAGCCTTTATCATTCGAGACCAGGATGAAAGCGCCGACCGCATGAAAGCCCGCCTTTTTGCCCGGCGAAATAAAAATTACCATGTCAGACATAAACTGCTCTCTCTTTTTCTCTCTTCCTCTCTTTTATTCGTTTTTCTCCCCACTCCTAACTCCCCTTCTTCTTCTTCTTCTTCACTATACTATATTCTGTATTCTGTAGGTCTTTTTTTTTCGTTGTCTCTATCATTCCTATACGTGTCTTCGCTCGTCCTCTTCAGGAAAACAAAGATTCTCTAGCTTGTGTTTCTCTCACGAAGCTTTATTAACGCGGTATTCAAACTGTAACGGGTGCGAGGATTTTTAGTTGCGTGTACATACACCTTCGAATATAAATAATATTCCGGCACGTTGGCGCACGATTCTTCGGCCCTTTACACTTTACAGAGAGCAGCTTGCTCGTATATACTTCGCTATCTTTGAAAAATTGCTCTCTTGGTCCAGGGTTTTCTTTACCTTGTGATGTAGTTGGATTTCCAGATGGGTAGATACTCTCGGAGATTGTGAAAATATCTTGGTGATCACCGGATGCTATTAGCCTCGCATTTAAGATTATTTTCCTGATAAATTCGAATATGATCATTTGTAAGATTTGCGCAAGAAGTTACCTTCCTTTAGATTAACAGCGTTTCTTGCATCTTTTTACACGCTTGTAAGCTTCAGATTTAGCTGCGGATTTCAGATTGAACTTCTTAAATGTTAAACAGGAAGATATGAAAGTAACTGGAACAAAAACTATATCATGTCGCTTAGGGAGTTAAGGGGAAACGTAGGTTTAATGAAAATTCGATGCTTACGCGTGACAAGACCGTTGAAGCTTCCTTAATTTTAAAGTTACCTTATACCGGCGGTATTTCGTATGATTTTCCTTCGTTTCACGCACGCCTTTGAAAATGGATAGATTATGAAACGTGGACTGTCGCGTAATCTAAAGTTATGGCGACTGAGCCGACCATATCTTAGTTTGCAGCAGATTTAAAATTGGTTCTCTCTAGAAATCCCATCGCAATTTCCCCACCTCAGGTACTTCTGTGGAAAGTCAAACGGTATTATACTCGGGCGAAGATTTCGCGAAATTTAATTAATTTTATACCAGGAAAGGAACGTGTGTACATATGTGTGTTTTCTTTTCGTTGATACCGCGGGAAGAGCGTTTCTTTTGTAAAAATATCGTTTGCGCTCGCTGCGAACGTTCAGTTCGCCTTTTCGTTCGACATCCGGCTTTAAAACAGAACTTCGCGTTAGATACGGATGAATTGTGCGATAATCTCTGCACGCGGCAAATCCACGAAAAGCTTTAAAAGTTTGCCAAACTCTGGCGAACTTAGTCTTCCGAGAGTCATTAATACTCGTGTAAATTTTTAACGAGCATCTTCTATCACGGTCGCCAAAGATGTGTAGAATAGACTTTACGCTTAATGAACTTTTATTCACCTCGAAGAATAAATTCTCCGTTCTGTTCCAACCAAGTTTCACCGAATGATACGTCGAGTATATATTACAATTGGAACGCGCAGGAGTCGAGCCGTAGTCAACCTGTGAGTGCTGGGTTCATCGAGACAGTTTGTCGGACTATTTAATACTTAATCAACTACTGTCACACTGTTAATATATATGACAGTTAACGTGTTAAAAGATATCTGTCTGCGATCTAACAGTTCCACGATAGCTTTGGCAATCCAATAAAGCGTTAAATTGAAAACGCTAATCTATCGCTGTTTTATACGTACATACTTCTTTCAATGTGTCTCGCGATTCACTGAATCATAGTTAATTGCGAGTCATATTTCATGCGATTCACGCCCGAGGTTTCAGATCTTTATCTATTCAATTTTATGCCGACTCCCTTGTCCGGAACACGTAAACTTTGACGCCTCAGCAATTTTACGATCTCGCTATATCGTCAACTATGCTATAACATCGCTTCTGGCGTACAGAAACGACGATGGAAAATAAGAAACGAGCTGGTGAACACACACAGATACACGCTAGAGGACCCACGTGTACACACGTCAAGCGAGGACCGAACTTAACGCTTGACTAAACCGGGTTTTCTTCTCGCGACAAGGAAGAAAACACGATGCCTGTTTTACCCTTGCTTCCGTTACCCAGCTGATGTTCCTCGTCCTTTCACTCCTTTTTCTTCAGCGTTTTCCTCTCTGTCTCTCGCGGCTGCTTCGCTCTTCCAAGAATCCTATGAATATTTCAACGGTGGAACCTCGGCAGCAAGCTTAAATCATGTATGTGGGCACACACGTGTTTGTATAATAAGTAAACACTCGAAGCTTTGATTTCACTCACCACGTGAATTATTCGACCCGAGACAATGAGATTCTGAACAGTTCTTGCAGAACGGCGTTAGTTCGTTGGCTTGTCAAGAGGATTGTTGATTATTCGATTGATTTTCTCGTCCCGAGTTGGTCGAATTCGCGTCCATTTTCATGTTGGAGGTTTTTCACTGTACGTCGGATAAATTGCTTTGTGATGATGAGTGGCGAATAGAAAGGGGTGTAATCACCTTAAAAGTGCTCCATAAAAGAGTCGTCGTTAGCTGAATGACCCTACATTCACCTGGCCATATTATATCCGCTCTTCGATCAAATGCTCATCATGTAAATTACGCCGCACTATACTTTGTTATTCTATTAATGGCGCGGAGAGACGGAGCGAAACTCCGTTTTCTTCTTTTTCCCTTTTTAGGATAATTATTTCGATTGCTCGCAAATATGGCAATCATCGGTTGGACGTTGACGAGGTCGAAGCAAATGGTGTAATTTTAATACGATTATCTTATCAAGGTGATAGAAACGATGTCGGAAGAATTAGAAGGAGGAGGGAAAGAAAAATACACGAAAAATACAAGTAGAATAGGAACGTTCGAAACGGCCATGTATTCTTAACGAATTAATTTTCAAAGAAACGGCTAATGAAGTTTCACGAATGGCGAAGGTTAGAGGAAAATTCCAGCAAAAGAGTCTGACGAACGCTTCGTTATACTTACATTTCGCGCGATGCATTCAGATAGCGGTAAACGCTATTATAACGTGGCTCGTTACAGCGATCTCACGTTATCTCATAAGACCAATTTGCGAAACGGAACAATCGTAATCGAAACAAAATTTATTCCATCGGGGAATTATATGGCTCGATAGTACTAATGCCCGCTGTTACCGCGGTTGTTTTATGAATATCCGTTGTACGCGAACTTTATTATAATTATCGGCGAACGTTGCTATGAAAATTGCAATAAAATTCGGCCCGCGATTAATTAGATCGGAATGCAATCGGGTTGATAAAGTAAGCGTGTTCAACGTGCTTCATATAACCCGATAGCGGAACGGTGGAACAAACGGTAAAACAAATGGTAAAATGAACCGCGTCTCACCGATCTTTTCCAGAAGTAGGAGGGTGAAATGGAAAACCATAGTGTTCGCGGGAACCGCGAACAGCCCTCGTGAAACGCTACAATACGCCTCGTTATCTGGCAAGGCATATTTCGAAAACGAATCGCGACAGTTTCCAAGCGTTGGCGTTTATTCGATCGCATCGACACGGTCGGGAATATATAGGGGAAGGGGGTGGAATCGAGTATTGTCCATAGGTAATAAACTTTCGGCTAATCGAAATCTGGTGTAAGCGGCATCGCATTGTGCATTCCTTGTACGCGGAGATTTGCGTAGCCGGCTTCGAATTTCGCAGGCTGTCGCTATGCCGGGGCATAAATTGCCCCTTTGTGTATCTTCCGGGATTGTGTAACAGGTTGTTGGCAACGTTGGATACGCAATGAACGACTTTGGGGGAGAGGGGCTGGTTTGGTGGAGAAGAGCGAAGAGAAAGGATGGAGAGGCCATCACCACCGCTGCTGGATACAAAACACCGTTTCGCTGGGCCGATTGCTTTGTAACAACAACGACATGTAATTAGAATGCGCGGACGGCCGCCATGTTATAGTTAAACGCAAATGAATCAACGGGGAAAACAGGAAGAGAATAACGAAACGATGGCTGGCCGAATAAAGAGCGGTGGTGGCTCGAAATGCACACAATTACAGATCGATATCGATGTATGAACGGGACATTGGGGTGAGAAGAGGGGGAGGGGCCACGAGGATGGCAAATGATTCCGCTACGCGAAAACAGAAGCGGCTTTAACGAGCTCTCTGCGCCGCGCAGATAGCTATGCAAAATACGTTTTCTCACGTGCGACGATACGCCCGTGCTCGCCCTCGCGCTCAAACCTACGGCCGAGGACAAATTGACTTTGATATAGAAAGGAATAAAAGCCGAATGAAGGAACGAACGAATAAAGCTTTGGCTGCTTCGGGTCAAAAAAAGCTGAGTCCGATGTTCTTTCTCCTATTTCTTCTCTTTCTTTATTTCTCTTAGCTCCGTGCAACCCAGAAAAGTTATACGGTGAAAATCTCCAGGGAAAATTGGCCGACCGTTTGCATTCCTTCAGCAACCAAATTTCCACCGGTTCCATTTCCTCGATGTGCGCTACGTCAAACACGAGTCGCCCCGTAGCAACTTCGGCTGCCAATGACGTCGACGAAAGTTTGTTGAGGCAGTCGAGCAACCAGCGAAGATTTTCCTTCCGTTCGTTCCTTACGATTTCCTCCAACGATCTCAGTCGTTCGTCTTCCGAATGATCGATTAGTCAATTACGGCTATTTATTTATTTCTAGAAAGCTGAGAGTTTAAGGAATGCACAGAGCGTACTCGATCGACCTCTCTCGAAGACTTTTCCATTCTCTCGGGAATTCGAGGATTATGCTCGTCGCTTGCCGCTCGATTCGCCAATGGTTAAACAAACGTGAAAAACGGCATAATTTGAATGGCATTGCTGAAAGTTTGGATCTCGCAACAAATAAGTTAATCTATTCTGTTTTCGTTTGATCGTCTCGCCGATATGTTTGGAATTCAATACGCGCTTTGATCGGTCTACCATGTGTCCCTATGAAGAATTTACAGCATCGGTTGTTCGACTGAACAAATGCGTTTCGAATACTCGTGAAAATAAACACGAACAGTTTATAGCACGCCATTAATGTTGTGCACAATCGTTTACAGACTGCTGTCTGCTAGACAGCCCCTTTAAAACATACTTCGTTGGATTTTCGAATTACCGGTGCACTTTGCAAAATCCAAACAGCGGCGAAATAACATTGCGAGCCACTTTGAGGTTTGCGAAACATTTCCAAATGCACATTTACTTTGCGCGGGCGGCAAAATCAATAACAAGTCCACCGACTTGTTGAAACGAGTATTGCTAATAACTAACAGGAAAGAAGTTTATACCTTCAGTCTTACGGTTTGTAGCTATTTAGATTGGGATATCTTAATACATTGTAACGTTTAATTTTAGAAATATCGTGTCGTCGTGTGTTTGCGACATAATTCAGAAAACGAATTCTATTTGCGATATATTTCAGGACACTGTGACAGCCAACAATGTGTTTTATCTCCGTTTTAGCTTAATCAAAATTCCGCTGGAATTACAGAAATTATCTTGCTACTCTTACAGAGCCAAGAATTTTTATCCTCCGCGCAACATTTATGGAATAGGAAGAAAACATGTACCTAACGCCTTCGTAAGTTCTATTGCAAAGACATCTAGTGATTGCAAAAAACTCTGCGGAATGTCATTTAACCGAGCAGTATGTAATAGTCGTAACTAATCAGTAAGTCGCAAAATAATTACCGCTCGGGATGTCAATAACAGATTAGCTTCTTGTCAGAGAGTATCTATCGCTGTGCGACAGAATTTATGACAGGGCTGTATGTTTTTAGAGGAGACTTTTTATTTACACGACGAAATCTCCTCCGTAGGTGACGCGGGAGTTGCATAAGTCACCGATAAAAAAGGAACTGCGTATCAAAATTTTTCAACATGTGCATAAATCGTCGGTCAACTCGCGTTCTTTTCTGCTGGAAGTATGATCGATGAGGGTTGCGATCAACGAAACGTAAGGAAGAATGTGGTTTCAATTTTTTCCTGGCTGACAAATGATTCTCGCACCTACCAATCGGACAAGAACCTGAAACGTTATGTATCATCACTTGCACAACAATACCTCCATCATGTTGCCAGGATACGCTTTATACGCCGATTTATTTATTATGACTTTTCAGCGACTCTGCACCACCGCCACTGAAAGATTTTATGCTCTTCAGAATCCAATTCCCACGAAATGTATAAAGCAACGAATATTATATATCCCAGGTTTTATTTATTGTATTTTAACGATGGAACTTTCAATCACATTTGCGATAGAATATTCTTCTCCGACTTCCGACCAAGATTCGAATTTTTCGTTTTGCAAAAGTTTCACGTACCGCGAAATTTTTTTCACGTTGAAAGCAGATAATTTTATAACGTTAGGGAGCGAGCTTGAAGAATTATATCGACATTCTGTATCGACTCGACAGAATTAGAAAATATTCAGTGGGGAATTTTAGGCTGTTGGTGCGGTTAATGCACCAACTAAACGTTCTACATCTATAGGACTTATCTTTCTCACCTCCGCTTTTCGATGTAGCCTAATTCTGGCTAAATTATCCTGCATTGAGCTGTTCAATTAAAATGATCCATTTTCAAGGATACGAAAAGAAACGGTTAACGATTTTTTCCAGTATATCGACAGTTTCGTAGCCTTCGTATATCAGTGTGGCACGATATTTTCGCAACTAGCCATAGAGATAAAATATTTTTTAATCGCACGGTTAACTAAAAATCTATTCTATCTAATTGTTTTAGGAATTGCTAAAAAGAGTTATGAAATCACCAGGGTACTAAAATAAAGCTAGCAGTGTATGCTTAAAATGTGTATGCTGCTGTTTAAAAATAGAGATTTTAACATGAAATAGGAACATGAGATAAGCCACTCCTGCAGATGGCTATAGATTTGTGTAAGCAAAATAATAAAAGCTTCTGAAGTGGAAAAATGTTTACATATCTATAATACAGTTCGCGTGAACGATAAGCGAGGCAGATTGAAGTGTTTAATTTCCTACTACAAAAATCCGTTTCGTCGCTATAAGCATTCCTAATCGCTGATTACTGGGTCAAAGAATACTAACTCTTTTTCTCTTTGTAAATAACGTTTCGTAAGAGTTTTCTAATTTTGTAAGAACATCATAATCACTGGATATAGTTAGAGGGTTATAGCGCGACCGCAGAGAGTATGGTAGATACTTCACTCGAAGATTTCTCGGTTCTTGTTCCGGTGTCTAACTTTTTATGCTGTTCCATGCAGTGAAATGACGCAGTAAATTCTTGTTGCGTGAATTTAGTTCCGTCTTGTATAATAAAGTAGACGTATTTTCTGCTCGGTACCTTCATGCGACTAAGAATATCGTACTGTTATAAAATATTGTACATGTCGTGGCTCGTTTGATCGTTGTTCGGAACGATTGTATCGTTGTTACGCGGAATAAAAGATAATTAATAATTTAGCATCGAAAAATCGGAAATTAGTATTAAAAATCAGGATGGGAAAAGTAATGGAAAGTGGGTACGCTTCAGCGAGTTAATAATTTATAAGAATGAAAAATTCATAGATTTATGGATTCCCATTATCCATGTTGTTCCCACTACAACAAAAAGTCAGGCTTGTGCTCGCCAAGCTCCAGTTCGTTACCCTTAGTTACCACCGACTAGCCCGATCGATAGGGAGACATTAATCTCCTTAACAAAATCTCACCTTAATTGCAAATTACCTCTGAGAGCCGTGCTAGCGTGTAATTCAATTCCGATATTTGGCCACAGAAATGGCGTTTCGTCGCTTTGCGATCACTGTTTTAAAAACAAATTGCTGGGCTAAGCCTTTGGTCTCAGGCGGCGTCTTCAGATCGCAGGCTGTCTACGACGGTTGTTTATCGTAGTCGATAAAAATAAAATCGCGCAGTGCGTCTATTGGAAATTGCGATCGATTTAGAATAATTAAATTTGAAGCGCGTGGAGAGACTAAACGAAACTGTGAACTGTGAATTTAATGATATTGTGCAATTTAATGATAAATAATTCGCATCGTGTAAACGATCGTAGAGCTTAATAGGAAACGAGGATAGGCTCGTGTCGCTGGAAATCAGTAATTTCAAGACTGCAGTTACTGCAGGGTTAATTAGTGCTTGAAGCTTGCAAGCCACGAGTCTCTTTACTGCATATTAGGCGGGAGTAAAAGCGGTACGACCTGGTACGGTCTAGCCACTTCTTTTTTGAGGGTGGTATGTGGTATTAGCGCTGTTTCGCCAAGGTACCCTTCAATTTAACCCCTTTCATTTAAAGCATACACTCGCAGACCGACGATTTCGCCTTTAGGAGAAATTCAGGTTAAACAGCAAAAGTTTGACTTCGAGAAATGACGGACAATGTTTGTACGTGAAGAACTTTTTGCTTTATCTGTACAGAGCCGAAAGAAATTCAACGAGCTTTGCGTGCTACCTATCAAATGTTATTGGATAATTCGCAAACGTCATTATATTATTGAACTAAAAATAAATTTGAATCGAAGAAACGGTCAACAACCCTCGTTCAGAAAGTATCGTATTTCTCAACATTTTCATTTGTTTTTAGGAAATATACTGACTTCCAAACTGATATATATTTCGTGTATGTATGAAATTTGTAAAATTTGTCGTTAAGTCAACGCTCTCGGGCGTATCTGCACCAACATGAAGTATATGATATAATAATACCTTGCTTGATATGACGCTCGCGTAATGTCAACAAATTTCTATAATTATGTTTGCTAATGTAACTCCGGCATGTAGCGCATGGGAAAGTGGTGGGCAGCCTAAGTAGTATTTCTGAGAATCTTAGTCTCGCAGAAACCTCCGTAAGCTCTCCACGCGGATATTTAGGTAATGAACATACTCGCGTTAATTACTGTTTGTAACCAGCTCCTGCGTAGTCGTTTCTACGAGTTTTCTTACAATATTGCCCGTTGAAGCTACCAGAGATACCCAAGTATAAAATATTTGCGTTTTGTCATAAATTACGAACGACCGTGAATTCAAAATATTTCTTACGCGAACTGGTACTGCAAGAAAACGTACGAACAGAGTTCAAGCGAATTAACGATTTAACAAACCTTCTTGTAAGAGAAATCTTTCAATTTTGAAACAGCATCATGAAGGATATCGAGAATATGAATTTATTTAGCGACGGATAGAGATATACTTTATACCAGCTAAAATCATTCCATAGAAATTTCAGGAACTTGTTTTACTTCAGATTTGAGAATTTTTAAATCTGTAAATCCTTGCACGAACGCTTCATTATGCACCGATATATTAGATAGATGGAGAGTCGTGAGTGGGAGAGATCAATCGTGAACGTTAAGTTGCCGAGCGCCGATTTGTAACATCCCGGCATTCGAGCGGACAGGAAGTGCAGCTACTAGGAAGAAACATGTTTCACAGATTAATAGCTGGCGTACACGTTACCATCGAGATAATTAACATACCGTATTTACATAGACATTAGACAAACAGTTGATTAGAAAGATATAGGTGTGCCTCAACGTCGTATAGGCACCAGGAAGGGTGGCTGACGCTCGTAAGGGAGGGCTAGCGTGCCGTTGTAAATACAGCCCGTATTCCACTAGATAGGGGTGTGATTCATGGGGGACAACCGCCACGATCTATAGATCCACCCCGATACCGAGACATCTCCCACCCTGCCACCCTTTTACACCCTTCCCACTCCCGACAGTCCTAAACCAAGGCTTTTCCTCATGCACGCAAACAGTCCATACGTTTCACCTGGATAAGGCGCGTCCGTAATGTATGGAATCTCTCAAGAAGTTAATGAACGGGCTAACACGAGCCTGGAACGAGTGGAAGAAAAAAGGTTTCCTTTCGTTGCGATCGCTCGGCTATCTTCTTTCGCAAGTTCTCTCTCCTTTCGGAATCCACAACTATCGTAATCCATAGGCGAATCCTGTTATTGCGCTATTGTAATGTCTCGTTTAATGAATGGGTTAGCCGAGACGGGTGAAAAAAAGAATTTCCCTCTACCTGATATTACGCCGGCTATTTTCTTCGAGATCGTCGAAGCACGTTGCTATTTCATGATGCTCATAAAACGATATCTCGATGAAGAAGCTTCTTATTTCTTTCGTTTCATCGTTCATTGGGTGTAATTTGGTTGGAAGAGGTATAATTGATAGTCGAAACGAGTTAGGTTCGCATTATCCATTTTTAATCTATCCAATCAGTAATTTGTTCGATACGTTTCCGAGTTCACCATGTTAATTATCTCGATGGTAACGTGCCCATCGACTATTAATCTGGAAATCCGTTTCCTCCCAGTGCTATCGTTATTGTCTTTAACAGAGATTGCATGCTCGTGACTGAATTAAAGAACACAATTATCTGGCTCGTCGTGTATCGTATACGCGAACGCATATGCATAAATCATTTCTGTCCAAAGCTGAAGGTAAAACGGCTGGAAATACCTCGAACGAAAATTGATATTTCTGGAAGGAAGAATGTGTAAATGACATTAATACCCAGTCCTGCTAAATTGTACGGGTGCATTTTGTAGACTACAATCATTACTGCGCCCTGCACCAGCCGGGTCTTTCTTGAAATGCATTCTGTTCATGCAAACTTCATCGGGTATCGATTTTACAATAACAGGCAGAACTGCGAAAACCGACTCAGCCGATGTTGCTGGTAGCACTGTTACGGTAGCACTGTTGCTTATAGGGTCAGTCTCAACGACGTCACTTTCTATCTTAAATCGTTAGCCACGATCGCGAAAGAATGCGTTTCTAATATCGATTATACATTACCAGATACGAGTCGAACTGATCTGAATTTTGAAAATCATCGTTAGCAGATTGAGAATGTTCATTTAGTTTGGCTACTCGATATATTTTTGCATAAGTATCTGCAAATACATAGATATCAACGGTACGATTGTTACGTCGATCTGGAATTATAATTTCATTTAATTTAATGACATTTTAATCTAGGAACATGTATCGAGGTTAAGAATGTTGAGTAGAAATAGTTTTATGTAAATCGTAAAAAGGATTAAAAAGCAAAAGTCGATGTGAGAGATTACGTTTTATAACTACCGTAGATTTAGCGGAATACAAAAACGCCTTCCAACTTGCTACGTTTGCTGTCTCCGGGTGTTTTACATAGGTTGTATTTCTGAGAGTTTATTTTTTATTCCTTTTTTCAACCCCTCCGCAAGCCTGTTCTCCATGTGAATGCCGTGTGCACGCATTGCCGCGTATCCGCAACGGTGCCGTTCTTTGTTTTAATGAACGTAGTTTACGCTGGTTTAAATTCCGTCGCGCAGGATTTTTAAATATCCAGCATCCACTCGTAGACATAATTCAAATGGCACTTTAGCTGCCCGTTGATTAACGAAATAAAAATTTCCCTCGAACGTTGAATTTCATTTATTTTGGTGCAACGGAGAAGGATCAGGCGCACCTTTATTTCCCTGCTCTCTGGAGTCGTTTATAACGAAGAACTATCAGCCGACTGTCACGCAGTTTCTACGGGATATTCGTCGGAAGAAAGTCGGTGGAAAATTTGTTAAATCGCTCGTTTACGAGCGTACGTTAACGTGCTCTGAATCGTAACGGGACGGTTCTTTAATTTAAATTTTAATACTAAACGATGACTACTACGCGATAAATCGAGAGATTGGCGAGTTTCGGTTAACACATTTCCACCAACACACGCGTTTTTTGCTGCGAGGTTATTTCTTTGAAGTTACAGCGAAATTACTTTTCTAGGTGTGGCCTCCATTGTTTTAGGACGTGTAATTTCATGTATCTTGATGACACCCAACAGTGCCGTAATACAAACCAAAAGACCCGTCAGCAGTGCACTTTCTTTTGTTTCCTCAGTCTTCTTTTAAATGTCGTTCTTTTGTCGCTCACCCTGCAAGAGAGCGGCAAAGAATGTCTAATGAAGCACCACCTTGATCTTACGGCAAAAAAAACGACTTTGGAATCGTGCAACGAGGCAGCGAGGCTACACATCTCAAAGTTAGCTCTTTTCTTTACTTAATTTCGGGAGAATAGAATTCACCGGTGCGGTGGTAGTTAATTCACGAGCGAAAGGAAACGTATGTTCGTAACTAAATCGTGTATCCTAACAATTAGGAATCGAAGAAATATAGGAATATAGGAATTCCTAACAATTTTTGACTGTGATGATATCAAACTTTGATATCTTTAATTGTTATCAACGCCAGATAACGTTAACAATACCCGTTTCTTTATTCTTTTCTTACTCACAATTGATAAATCCGTGAGCACACGTTTGTCCGGAATTTGCGCACTTTTTTAAGAGTGAAAAATATCTGAACTCTCTTGCAATAGACGCGCAGAAAAGAAGAGAAGAATAGAGAAATGAAAATTCTGTTGATTAAACGCGAATGATATTCGATTCAAAAGAATTCTTCGTGGCAGGGTAAGTGAAGGGGTGAAAAAATCTCTATTTGGGTTTATTATCAGGAACCAGGCATCGTTTCATTTATCCAACGGTCGCGTTTTCTGACGACACGGAATTGCCGCGCGTTCGCGAAGATGTAGCTGCATTTGCCGGATAATGAAAACTTTAATTGCCTCTAAGCAAGACGGCACGACAATTCGTTCACGGGGTTGAGGCAAGGGCTGAGGCAAGGGAAAATTGTACTTACGAGCTCTTGCTTCGGAGACAACTTCTTGGTGGACTTTTACATAAATGAAGAAATCCCGTAACTTTGGCCGCCTTTGTACTTTCAGATACAACGATGTCGTATTTTCTCTCGTATAATCGTAATTGAATTTGTTTTTGCATCTCGCCCGTCTTTGAAGGGAAAATGCATTACCGTGCAACGAGGCGAAACATTCGATTAATAAAACGACCACCGGGGAATCGTAAAATTATTACGCTTGAAAATTATTTTTCTTTCACCGTCGGGACGATTAAGGAATTGGGAATCGGACTCGTTTTCTTTTCGTCTTGTAATTTAATTGCTCGATGGATAATTGAAAAGTTTTGAAAAGCGAAAGAACTTCCGACGGTTTCTCCAATCTTATCTTTTCCATATCTTCTCTTCAGGTGAAGTTAGTTATTGTCCTTCCAAGTTTCTCCCGCGGACGTATTTTTGTAACGTAAATGTTTAATCGAGCATACCACTGTTCACTTAATGCCTTTCGAGTGTCTCAGCCCACAAAAATCCCAGCCCTTTCACTGGCAGACGTCATGCATAAAACAGAATTCAATTATGTGCAAGACTTATCGCTTCTTGAAGTACAGATAAGAGAGAAGAGACTGCCTTTGAGATGGTCTTCTTTAGTATTCACCACGCTGTCTTGGCTTTTTTAACCGAACTTTGGAAAAATCTGGTTATCTATACGATTTCCTTGGTGAATTTAATTAATTTGCTCGAGTAAATATAATCTTTGTGCGAGGAGAAGTTATGAATACTACCTTCGGGGTAGGACTTGTTCCACAATTTTTAGCGATTGTTCACTTCTTAATTGCATGAAAATTTAAACTGACTTTAACATTTCCTTCTCCTTTTTTTTTCTTTGAAGAAGTATCATCGAGATTTTTATTCCAACTACCTTAAATTGTATAACCGAAAAACAAGCTGTCAATTTACGAATGATAGCATGGACAGTAACGAGTGATTTATTGACCTTTATTCGATAGAATAATTTTGAAAGGCAATGAAATTTATGTTTGCATAGAGAGCAATGGATGTAAGCGAACAGGAAAATGAAATATTCATGAATCAATTCGCGTAAAAGCTTGTATCATCTAATCTGATGTATCATAGTGATTATCGCAAATTGTTGCAATATGCATAACGTATATCGCAAGTTCGGGAAAATGTGCATTTTAATCTAGATAATTTGCTTGAAACTTTGTTTCCTTCGTAACCAGTGGAAACGCGGATATCTTTTCTCGTGTATTAGAGTTGTAGTTTGTTCGTGTATCATTCGTTGAAAACAAGCGTAATTCAAAGGATTTCTACCTTGAAACAGACATACATAGCGAGAAAGGATATTACATCGCATCTTTCTTTACGCTTGTTTCTAACAGGAAAATAATTATTTGCAAAGGATTGGTATATTTCTTCGCGTGGCTCGGGTATTAATTATTTTTGAAATAGAGGTTGGAGATAGGATCAAACTCGCTGAAAATGAAATAAATTCGAAACAACGATCGTTGAACGTTAACAAGATTTTTGAAATTTTAAATAAACATGGTATAATGTTTTATACAAGGATTTCTCTGTTTTTCATTATCTTTTGTCGGCCGAATGTCAGACTTAGAGATACTAGCTTTCGGAGAAATTTCTCAGGATCTGCAACAAAGGTATAAAAACTCTTTGGAATATTCAAGAATACTTTACCGTTACACGCTTCTAAAGCGTAAAAATGATATTTTACATGCACTATATGAGATCGTAAACGCGTAAAACGATTCACGAAACGTTTAACCAAGCTCATAAAACCGGTTCACGTCGACCAGGCACGTACGTGTCGGTTTTCATCATTTACCTTATCACTACAATCCTTTATAGCTCATGAACAAGCGTGGACCACGTTTGCTCCAATGATAGAGTATTGGATTTGTACCTTATGTCAAGTAACTATAACATATATAACTACGATATCACGATCGTATTTAGCACTTCTTGTCGTCTAAAGTGTTTCAAAAGTGAACGAGATGACTTACACGAAAGGGTCGGGGCACATTTTATCGGTCGGTGTTATATTTAAAGAAAGTTATGTATGTGACTGGTAACAAGATAGACAATGTAGTTTCTATGAATTTTCGTTCTTTGGTATACTAGATTAAATTAAGATTTATATTGGAAGATAGACTATTAAGATATTCGCTATAGTAACACGTATCGATAATTTTGCTACGAAACTTTGTGATGAACGATGAATGAAAGTTCAATTGAGATATAGATATACAGTTCACGTATGATAATTATTTGTTATTATATAGCACGGTAGATAATTAAAATCCAATTAGAACACGTTAAGCAATGTAGTTAATTAAAATGATTAAATTATTATTTGGTTGAATTATTATTGATCGATTATCATCGCATTAAAGAACAAAATGATGTGACAAAAATATTAATACAAACAGTTTCAATCGTTATTTAGCCGAGAAATAGAAGAATATTCACGGATATACGGTCATTCGGAAAAACTGAAATGATTTTTACATAAATGTAAAAATATATAAATGTCGGGCGCAGGGCAAAAGAAAAATTAAATTCATGCGAGATAAATTGAAAGTGTATGATTTATGACGATAAGTAGAAAGATCCGCTCGCATCGTGCCAACAGTTTGCAGATCGTATACTGACATGAAAAATACAAAAAGAGAAGAAGAATCGGGGGAGAAAAACGCAGTGCTAGACCTCATTAATTATGTGTAGAGGCGAACAAAGTAGATTATATCAAATGCCTGATTCGTTCCGCGAAATATTCAAAATTATCTCTCAGGATGTAAAGAAACACAAAATGTTAAATTATAACATATAATATCGTCCAATTATAATTTTTCAAACTAGCGGATAACTTAGATAGGACAAATCGATGATAAGCTATTTATAAGTGCTGGGTAATTAAAATAAAACCTAGTTCTAGATAAAAGTCTGAAATAAATGTAGCTGTGCAGCAAATGCTAATATAACGAAAGTGAGGCAAACAGCACCGTGGTATCTAACAAAAAAAAAAAAAAAAAAAAAAT
>NT_176936.1:1146227-1164281 GCF_000188095.3 Bombus impatiens
AAAAAAAAAAAAAAAAAAAAAATATGTTCGATAAGGTGAGAGAAGTGAAATGGTGTATAGCGTGTCTGTAGGAAAATTCAATCAGCTTAAATGCACCGGGATAAGCGTAAATGTAAAAGAAGTCATCGCGAGTCGAGCGTGTTAATCAATACTGACTGCAAGATAAGCTGCTTATACCGGAAGACTTCTTCGTTTCGTGCAGCAAAGTATGAAACTTATAAAAATGATCACATAAAAAAGATAGGTTTCAGTCAATCTGTCTGTTATTTTTCAATGACTTAACTTTCGCGGAATTCTAAGTTTATTTATTTTTGTTATAATTTCATTTAATTACAACTAAGTTGCAGTTTCGACGAAGTAACAAATAGAGAACTTGATCGAAACGAACTGAAATTAGAGAAACGATTATTAGCGATAATTTATCACACGTGACAAGTTGCTCAAATTTTCCAATGTTTTTGAAATCTTGGGTGAAACAGTCGAGCAATAAAATTCAGCCAGTCGAAATTCCAGAAAGTCGCTTCTGCACTTCGCGGAATCGTAAATAAACGATGGATACATTACACCTTTCAAATCGAGCGTGCAATTTTCTCCCTATCCGTGGCGGAGAACGCGAGAAAGGGTACGGGAAGGAGAGAGAGGGAGGGAGAGAGAAAGAGAAAGAGTAAAGGGTGTTCTGGAAGAGCGTAGCTGTAATCTAACAACCCCTCAATTTCTGCACGCTTTATGGTTACAGACGGAGATGATACCTTTTCTCCCCTTTCGCATTGAATATGCAAGAAGAGCATCGCTTGAAATTTACATTTACGCTCAAACTCCTGGAGTAACGGCGAAACGTTTTACAGACTGTCCTGCTCGTATCTGATTCCGCTAGCCATTTCGGAGCGCGTGAATGATAATCGAAGTAGCGGAATAGAATTAGTACGAAAACGAATTCATTGGATAGTCAATAACAATTTCTCCGGTTTCAAATTTATCGAGCGGATAAATGATAACTAGGAGAAAGGTTAAGAAGGCTGAGCCACGATCGAATATTATTTGAAATATTTGCCAACGCATTATCAGTTGTTTACGATACATGATATTTCGTTTTTCACATACATTTATCGATCGAAAGTTTGGAATCACTTTTTCAGTCGTATCTCTTGTTAATTTTTTTTTTATTTACTCGAAGTTGATTCTGCTGTTCGTTGGCGGAGATTTCGTTAAAATTTTAGTAAAAAAAATTATTCGCAGTAGCAAGTTTTCTACTTGTTGCACCGTTTTACAAAACTACACCTTTTTTGCGCGAAATTAGCCGCGAGCCGCGCTGAGGATCGAAATAACGAGACTTAGGAATTCACATAGTTGAATCGACGAGGCAGTGGATGAAGAGCACGTTAGATTTTAATTAGTTTTTTTAATGTCTATGCAGATCGCATCCTTCGGGCTATCTCCTCCAGATCTATTGCATGGAAGATTTACCACGCAATAAAGCACTTTATATTTTCCCATCTGGCTTTCGCACGTTTCCGAGAATCACGGACGTAAAAATGGTAACAGGACACTTATCCCGGAAAAATTTTTACCCTCGCCGCTGTAAAGAGAGCTCATACAGTATATTATATTAAATTTTTTCGTACCACACAGGTTAATTAAAATAAAACAGGCCGTGTATTGTAAACTCGAAAACTCATTTAAAGTACTGAGTTTATGGAATTGTTATTACACGTTTCTGTATGTTTTATCTTTTTCCGGAGTAGTTTTTACGCTTGTAGCATTTTTTTTTGTGTAAAAGTCTGCAACAAAATTAAGGCCAGTCTTTCGTTAGACTAAATCTGGCTTTAAGTCCGTTCGACATTTTTTAATCAAATAATTACGTTTCCTTCGATACAGAGCAGATAGATTCGCAAATATTTTTTTCATCGATCGTTTAAGAATGAACGCTACATCGTGTAATACTTTGGAAGTCGTGTGTGTTTCATCTGATTCAATTGTTGGGAATATTTTCAATCGATTGTTCAATAAAATACCGGTGAAACGTTTGGTGCAAACACGGCCGGGACAACGATGCGTTGGCAATTTAATGGAGCGATGCGACATGAAGCATTTCCATAGCATTCTAGGGGACGCATTATCGAGCGTAAATTCGTTTCATTAGACTTTATTAGAACACACACGGCCGTTTCCACGTTTCCAAGTTCCTGCATCCAACTATATGCACGTCGTCGGATAATCCATGACGGCCGGAACACACGGCAACGCCGAGCGAATGCAGTTTCGCTTTGGCATTCGTTTAAACGGCCAACCAACGCCATGTTCCCGTGATATTCGATTCATAAACTCATTTTTGCTGTCTTGTCAGCGATGCGACGCGCCGTTTGTTCTGCTTTCTTTACCCGTTTATCCGCTATTTCTCCCGTCACTTTCCTTTGCTTTTCACCAATTTTCTATTGAAGAATCGTTTTCTCGTTGTGTTTCTGCGACCATTTCGCACGTCCTTTCTCTTCTTCGATTCCTGGACAGTACGTATAGGATTCCTGATTGTTCTATTAAATTACGTTCAAATTAAAATCGCACACAATACGAGAAAAATATCCAAATAAAAAATCAATGAAATTAATAAAAAATAAAAAACAATCTTCCACCGAGGCTCTACTTATTTAATTATATTCTCGAAAATATGAATTTGAACGAAAATCCGCGGTTTATTCATAACTTCTTCATTTCTATTTTTACAAGCAAATCAATTTTCCCTTCCGTTCATATAATTTTTCATAATTGTCTGCCACCGTTTTAATAAATCGGGCCTTGAATTTCTATTTTACCAAACGCGTGCGACCGTAATAGCGAGTCGGATTGACTACGTATCATAGGTTAAAGGTCTGTAATGACAATAATCGGATCGCGGGATTCCGCGAACACGAAGAGGATTGCAAAGCGGACAAGACGGCCACGTGATATCGGAATGACGGCCGAAAATATAATGCAGCTGGCGGCCATCACACATTCCATGGAGTACGACAGCCTGAACGTGCTTTACAAACAATAGCTTCCACGGGGCGAGTGAAGTGGAAGCCGCGACAAGACGGCAAAAACGGGTTTATGAATCAAATATTATGCGTTATGTGTTTCGCGTCTGCTCTCGTTCGAATGACCGACCAAGTGAAGCTGTGTATTTGATGCGCGCATAAATTCCCCTCCAACCGGTGCTTTTTCAACTTTTACGCTTAATCACCGACATCGGACGTTTTATGACTTCTAATCGGTCAGCTGCATTCTTTCGCGCGTTAATCCCTCTTTTTCCAAGCATTTTTTTTTTTTTGTTCTGGATAATTTTTCGCAGCTCTGCGCATGGGCTTTTCCACCAAAAATATTTACGATATATCAGAAATATACTCCATGACTTACCATTTGACTGCGGATTTTTATTCATTTATGCGAAATTTGAAGATGTAAAAATGCAGAGAGTGCACATAATGTGTAGAAATATGTAAAATACTCAATGTACAGTAGCCCTTGCGATATTTAATATAATATTTAATTTTGTACATTATATTCACAGAAATACGAATTCGCGTGAACACCAACAGTCTAC
The DNA here is from genome assembly GCF_000188095.3 of Bombus impatiens. NCBI lineage: Eukaryota > Metazoa > Arthropoda > Insecta > Hymenoptera > Apidae > Bombus > Bombus impatiens. The sequence goes on from NT_176936.1 coordinate 1,149,805, forward strand.
TTATCGTTTCTGATGATGACAATTTTTGTAAATTCGATTCATTTTTCTTTGGTCCAAATTTACCTGAATTTTTGTAACTCTATACCGCACGAGGAATTAGAAACGCGTTTGAATCGGTTGAAATGTTTTTTAACGATCGTAAAAGAGTTATATGGACCATATGTTGAGCCTTTCAAAGATTCAGTCTTAAGTTTAGTCACTTTGGATCAAGATAAAGGGTTCTTTAGTTCCTGCTTCTATTATTCCACCGAACGTTGCAGCCGTATTATTCTTTCAGAACGGCGTTCTCCCGTTTTGTTCTTTTAAATTGTTTGGAAGCCGAGATTGCGGTATGTTTTGCTTTGATGTTAGGGAGTAAGGAAAATTTTAGTCTCTGAAAAGAAACAACAAAAGATTGTCGCAGGATAATTTTGAACAGTTTACGAAACTTCCTCTTTGCGGGTACAAAGTAAAAAGCATAAAAGTTTCGCGAAATTTACGGTGCTGGTATAACTTGTCTTCGATCGTAAATTATATACGTATTACAATTATATACATTTATATACATTAATGTTACGGAAGATGTATATAAATTACACACATTTCTCATAATATTATGGAAAATTTATATAAATTATATACACATATATATATATATTTCTCACAATATTAATTCACCGAAAAGTGAAATCCTTTTTTCAGACGTAGGAGCTTTCGTATCACGAATCATCGCGAGAGAAAACAGACGATAATTACCGAGAATTCCCGTTTAATTATTTGCAACGATTAAACCGGATGTAGGAAACAAGAGGTTCATATCCGTGTCTGGTGCTATGCACGTTTCCCACGTCGAAAAATTCAGCCACAAGTACACACGTAACTTTCAAGGTAGCTTTCGCGGTCGATGCTTTTTTTATTGCGAATCGCGCGTTCAACGAAGTAATTAACGTCCTTATTTGCGTTATATTAAACGCGCGCTCACACACACAGACACAAACGAACGCGTGTACGAACGGACAGACGAACGGACGAACGAGCGTACTCACCGTGAAAAAAATAGGTGGACAGGGAGAACGCGTGGCATTGCGACGAGACGCGAAGCGTTACGCGCGTCAACGTTTTTTTCCCAGCGTGGAAAATATGGAAATATCGCGAAAATCTCGTTTCGTCATGGCGTTGCTCGGAAATTCACCGTCTGAGCCGTCCCAACGGAGAACCCGTTTCCCTAATAAATGACTGGCGGAAATCCTGGTAGAAGCTTTATAATCGTACCTCGCGCGAAATGTGACAGGACCCTCGAGTGGGTCCAGGTATGTGTGTACCGAGGCAAGTAACAAACTGAATGCCTCTGGCTACATACAAAGCAAAATAACGTTAGACGGAGGTAAACGGCTGTTTATTAGGTTTCTGCTAAACTCGGGGACGCGAGTCTGAAATGAGATGGCACTGCTTACAAAGTCACCTACGAAAACGATTGTAATCCCTCAGCTTCGAGCTTCAACGTTTACATGCCAGCAGCCGCGCGCTCGCTTTATCAGCAACGACATATTTGAGGCCTTTTGCCCGGGCCACTGCTTCTCTGCTACGTGATGAAACGTTTTCTAAAAGCGGCTAAGAAATTCCCTTTTGCTCTCTGTTGACGTTTCGCTGACAACTTCACGCTCTTAACCGGTTCTATTGTCAACCAGCGTCACGCTGTTTCGTTAGAGCAATTGTTATATATATATATATATTATTTAGTGGTGTTTTTGGGGATGGAGCATTGAATTTTTGGGAATGAGGGGAAATGAAATGTTAGTCTAATCGAATTTTTAAGAACTGGTTTCGTTTATCCGAAAGTTTTCAGTTACCTTTAGGGTAGGTTTGGTTATTAACGACGTTAAAAGGTATCGTTCGGTTAAACATTGTCGATGGAAAATTCGATTATGCAACGAATTCCGTGGAAAGCAGAATATTCTGTTGTCTCGTTTTTCTGGTTAATCGATGTAGCAAAATCGGCCTCGTTGCCCGAGAGAAACACCAGGCAGAAAATGAAAATTGATTCGCGATCAGATTGCGTAACATCTGCGATAAAAAGTTGAAACGTTGTCGTATTGATATTTGCATATGCACCTTATCAGTTTATGATATTTCCCGCGTGAGCAATTGTACGGTTGGAAATCGGCGGCCAAATTTACATTTCACTCGGCGTCGCGGTTTAATAAACGTTTTTTCGTTCCTTGATTAAAAATGCTTGCGTAATCGTCAGGTTAATTTTATGAGATGCCGTGTCGTCATCGCCGAAGGTAAAATGGGTTCGCGCCGTTTATCTCCCGAGCGCTTCTATTGTTCCATCGTAATTCGCTTAGCAGCGGCTAGACTCGTCCGAAACGGTAGGCTCTGCACCTTATATTTCTTTTCCTTCTTTTTAAAATATTCGAGAGTCGCGTATATCAGAATAGCAGAATTTTCCTGGCTTCCGTTCCTTTTTTCCGGGCCGAATTAAACGTTCAGTTGAATTAAACGTTCGACTGCGCCACCGTGACGTTTTATCTAATCAACAGGTACCAAATTCACTTTGCTCTGGAATGTTAAACACACCGGAAGCTCCTTCAGCACAAACGAACGTATCTCTGCATGCATGAGAAAAGTCATGCAAGAAATTTATTGAGAATATACGAAGATCGATATCGATGGTAATATCGCACCTATGTTAGTCAAATCGGGTGTATTCTAATGTAAAGCGAAGCACGTTGTGAAAACGAGAAGGAACGAGCCTTCTCCAGTTACCAAAGCACCTCTTCTTTTTAATAAGAAAGAAAACGCGAGTGTACGAGGATACAGCTGTCGAATTGTGTGCTTAATAAAACAAGTGACGAAGATGTGACGTGTGGAAAAGTGGAGATGGAACATTGGCAGCGAGTACATGTGTCATCATTTTCCTTCAGAAGCGGTAATTCATGGCTGGATATTTTCAAGCCAATGAATTTTCTCTACCCACGCACTCTATTTCATATAGCAGCGATAGGAGAAGCGACGAGTGGAACAGAAGGGATGAAGAAGAGCGCGAGAGACACGGAGGAACGGTATGTGGAGTGACGCAACGCGGCGCTGCGCTGTGTGGCCGGAGCGGCAGACGAGAAATCGCGGAAGGGGAACTGAAAATCCTGAAGCACGATCTATGCCCAAGAGTACTTAATCTAATTCACCGGTGCCCCATGCATTTAATCACGGGCTCAAAATTCCAGACTATACGGTCAGTTTGCTTTTTCACTTTGCAGTGAAAAGCGGATGACGGCCTGTATCCACCGATAAAGCGCAACACTCTTACGCGTTCCGCTTGTGTTTCCCTCGCATTCATACGGAAAAATTTATATGCCCGCACGCGTGTCGCCGCTATACTTTCTATACTTCTCTCGGTATATCGGCGTTCCAGATTTTCTTCGCAAAAAGTTGAAACGTCTCGGGCGCTCGTAAAAGTATCGTTCCGCGTTCGTCGCCTACGACACTGGCTGGAATCCGGGATTAATTGATGCGAGATCACGTGGTTTCGTTTGAAGGAAACTAATGAAACTACCAGTGTCGAGTTTTATCTCTACCTTTTTCTGAACGCCACGGGAAATATTGAGATCGTACATCCTCCGGTAAAATTCTTCGTTGCTGTAGATACGGCTTATATCGGTTTCGGCGTGATTCAGAGCATTCGTAAGAAGGGATCTGGTTTGTAAGTTAGAGCACTGTTATAGTTTGCTGCAATTTACAAGGAAAGGAGATTTAAGCGATTCTAAAGGAAATTCAATTGTAGACATGCTGTTGATAAAATTAGCTATAATCGTTTTAGTCGATGTAAAATTGTATTAGATCGTCCGGAAAGTGTCTTTCTTTTACAGACACATCTTTTACAGCAACGCATCTTTATACAAACATGAAACCTAATCTGTCAAACGTTGTGATTTTTATTTTGATAAAACAAAATGGATCACACATAATTCGATAAAATAATATAAAACGGAAAACGTTATGCATCCATTATTTCCTTATAAAACGGAAGAAACTTTTCAAACGAACTAATAGATAATATTTGTTTCTGATGTACAACTTGTCGCTAGTCACTAGTGCCTTAAAATCGATTCCTCAAGAAACGAAATAATAATCGAATCAACTTCCATATCAAATAAATAAAAAAGTTATGTTGCGATTAGCAACATCCAGGTGTCACGTGCGAGGATACTTTTAGGATCATTGGATCGTATTAGTCGTTGGATCTCGATGTATGTTGTTGGAATAACCGAAGCAGGCTGAAATAGAGGCGCCTACTCGTACGTGCACGCGTAATATAATCCGAACAGATATATGCAACTGTGGCGTGGAATACATTCCACGATCGCTGGGAAAAGTGGAGACGAAGAAAGCGGGGAAGAGAAGTTGTTTTGCGCGCGGGTAAATTAAATTCAACCAGGCAACCGTGGGCGTCGATACGAACACACAAGTAGCGCAAAATTCGATCGGCTGGCAAGCGAAACGTGAAGCACGTACTCTCATCTGCGTGTGTACGTTCGGTGTGACGAGTCGAGGTTTCCGCACGAAGATGAGTTTCCGTTCTCGTCGTAGTTCTCTGAAAAATTGTTGTCAGGTGGTTTTCAGAAAATTCGATTTCTCTTGTACCATTTCGTTCGCGAGTATGTATCAACGTACTTACGTTGCCAACTTGATCTTTTCGAATTCACCGTCAGATCTGTCACGATGTAATTCTTTACGATCCACGATTTTCTAACTGCAATACTATAACTCTTAGAATATCGAAAATACTTCGAAGTTTGGAACGAAAAATATATTTGTATTAGCCTGAATCTGAAAATCATAATCTCAAGGCCACGTTGATAAATTATATCGACACGATTAAATAGATCTGCAATTGCAAATATTCCCGTTGCGAAGCTTTCGAACTCCTAAGGGTTAAATTAAGGAACGATGAAGCATTTCGCGAATAATTCAGGATTATTTCAAAGGGGAGTTCAGCATGAGCCAAATGTTCGGAATCGAATCGACGAAACTGTTGATACGTTTTAGAGCATACTCAAAAGCATTAAAGTTCCACCGTCATATTTCGTTATCACGAGTAAATATTGCATAAATATTGGCAGTTCGTACTGAGTATAAAGAACGTGAGTAAATACGAAAACAATGATATATGGAAGTCAAACAAGCAAGCTGCGCGGCCCCCGTCGTCGCTTCCTACGTCTACCGAGATCCAATATAAATAAATCGATGGATTAATTTATCAGTTTTTGGTAAAAAAAAAAACAAAAAACAAAAAACAAAAAAAATATAAGTCGAAAATTCAAATCCGTCGGATTGACGCGTAGTGAGATTTATGAAAAATTGTAATTGGAATTTATAACGAAATAGTGAAATTAATTAAAATTGCTAAAAATGTTCGTAATACAAAATTACACAGTGAGCGCGTATCACGCTGCTTTTGTATTTTTAACACTTTAATCTCCATTTATTTACAGTTTTTTTATTTAATTGTTTTATTTGAATCGATACAATATTTTCACCTTAGGAAAACACGAGGTGGAAAATATTTCGTACCACCGATTTCCGATAAAAATTAAACATGATCGAACGTTCAATGCAACGTATTGGAAAACATAGCTGGGCAAAAGAGATTCGAGGTACTTTTTATTGTTCTAGGAGAAATATCGCTATTTTTGCTAACTTCACAATCTCGCTGCAGATATAAACCAACTCGTTTCGATGCGAAGTTTCATCGCGTGTACAAACTGTTATCTTTATTACGATCGTAACGGCGCGAGAAAATCGTACCGCAGCGATGATTTCGAAGCGGAGAATTTCGCTGCTATTTTATTTATCCCCGACGGTCAATGAAATATTCAAATATTTCGCCTGAACTGAGGTACAATAGAGCAACGAAGCAATACGGTCGCTTATGATTTATGACTTTACGTACAGAACGATCGACTGACTGGCGAGCTCATGTTTCTGAGCTTTCAGCTTTAAAAGATTTATAAGAATGCACCAAATGGTTCGCAGCGTCACTTTCGTGTGTATACATATTTGCTAGCTGCCGAAAAAAGAACATATGCAGAGCAATATGCTTTTGAATAGAAAATGTATAACAGTCGTGTTCAGGCACAGTTGCACATTCGAATAAATTTTTTTAATTTTTCGTCCACAGACTCGATATTTGAATAACCCACGCTTGTTAAAGCAAGTCTAATTATCCAGATTCGTGGAAGATAATTCTGAAAGGGTTTGGATTCGCTATTTGAAATCTTATTACCTTCCCTGGAGGGTGGATTAATTAACAACCTCGAGTAGTGTGACCCGGAGTCACCTATTTTAATATACGCGGAGTAACTTGCAGTTTCTATTTATTCGTAATAATCAAGCCGTTTTGACAATAAGTAAGAGTACAGTTAAACGACATGCGTTAAGAGTGTAGCTAAAAAAATATAGTTATCGTAAATTAAATATATCCGTATTTATCGTCAGATTTCTTCGGAAATTAAATAACCTTTCAACGCGATTAACTCTATTTCCACCCGGGCATCACAATCATACTACTACTTTCCAAGGAAACCTGTGAATCTGAATTCTAGAATTTTCAATTCTATTCGTGTCTGTCTCTCGAGTTACGGGAATCGATAATTAAGCGGCGAACGAGCGGCAGGACCAAGTATTCGCGTTTCCGCGAGATAACTTGCGCGTTGGTAGAGAAATGCGAGCAACCAGTATCTTACTCGGAACACGTAAAAGTGTTTCTATACGTGGACGATAAAATTCTCAAGATTACAAGCTGTACCGACACTTCCTTTCTGCGCCCTGAGGCGTTCCCTTATCAGCATACTGCGAAGCGGCACAATAAGACGGAAATCTGGTGGAAAGAACGGATACCGTGCAACGAGACCGAGCCTCTATCGTGGAAATAAAAGTAGCAAGTAACGGCTTGTAGACGGCCACGAGAATAGGAGTTGGGATCCACCGTTGTAATATGCAATACGCAAACACCTCGTCCTTGCCTCGATCGTACCACGCAACCCGACATTCCCTTTCCGCTCGAGGAGAGACGTCTTCGAATACTCGAGACACGGTATAACGGTTGAAAACAGTCACCCAGCCGGCTATGTAAATGCGCCCCGGCTAGCCCGGTTGTTCTTCCGGCGTGACATTACTTTTCCTCGCTGTTGGATGACGTTAGTACGACTCAGTTCTCTGATGGCCACCATCAATTACCAAGACATTGATAAATTCCGCGGCATTGTCGAGGAGACCTGGTCCTCGTCCTTCGTTCGTTGCTCGTCCACCGAACCTGTACACACGGACAAGCGAGCAGAGTGTAAGCGTTAAGAGGGTGTACGGCGTACACGCTTTCAGTAGGATGCTTGCGGCATTAAACCGACGCGATTCAATTCAATCGTGCTACCTGACGCGCTGCTGACTCCAGGCTCCCGGAAAGTCGATAGCCAAAGAGTTTGGAGTCCGTTGGCTTTTGAGTATCGAACAAGTGCCGCACAAGCCTCGGTTTGTTGTCCGATTGTGTCGGGCTAATTGGCTTGTGGCTTCCTCCCCGTTCTTTACGGCCAATCCAATTCCCCTGGACTTTTGAAGTTTTCCAAATGATGATTTCACGCTGCGTTCTTTCGTACCGGTGAATCTCTTTGTTGGAATTTTTTTTTTGGAACGTCCCACATGATCTATGAACTTCCTGTAAAAATTCGTTTTCAACATTTCGTCGATCGCCATACACCGTGCCTTATAAACTGAAACATCCCGAAGCAAATAACTATCGCGTTAAAACAAGTTCTGCGAAAAAGTTGCTTGCGCATCCTGCATTTCATCGACTCTTAGCTCACTTACCAAAAATTTTTGCTCACCTCAGACCTCCGACTCGTGGCTCTTCGGTCGTTTAACGAGGCGAGTTTTCTCTCCCCAAGACGATTAAAAAGTTGAACGAGGAAACGACGATTGAAGAGGTACGACCCTTCCTCGGATCGGTTCCTGAAATTTCTCCGGTCTAGATAGTAGAAAGGGTTAGCTAGAGGAAGGAACACGGTAGTCGGTTGATGGGGTGCCGCAGGTTGGTTTCGAGCGCGAGGGTTGGAGAGAAGGGCGCGAATGGGCTAGACAGTAAAGTTCCTTCTTTGTCGGATGGGCGCGGTGAATAGCGTGCGGAGGCAGACGGACGGGTTAAATTTGCATGGACGCTTGTCTGCGTTTCCAATTTCACGCATGCACACATCCAGCAGTACCGATAATAAACGGCGCCAGTTTTGGCATAAATCAAGGCCACAAATCCTGCCGCGCCTTCGTCAGTTGGGAGAGCCAGTGGCCCCCTTCAGGATATATTCGCGACTCGTTCGCGCACGATCCTCACCACCCTCCCCTCTGCTTTTCCCTTTCTATTATTTTTTTGTCCGTTCCTTTCTCCCTTGCTCTTCATCGACAGACGGATTAATCCAACATGGAGAGCTAAACAAGCAGAAAGTACGCTTACCTGCCGTCGTTCCGGCGGGAGAGAGGAAATATCTGTAGAATTTCACTCTCGGTCCCGTCCAGTAATCCCCGGTAGGCCGTTTGAACTGGACGTTTGAATGGCGCGGCTTATTAAGATCCATGTTTTTCGTGGCAGCTTGACCGGCCTCTGCCCCATGCGAGTTTTCAAATCGCGAGCAAAAGAGCGTCAGCTTGATAGTGTTTGAAGTATTATGCATTGTTAGTCCGGATTACGTATTTCGAGTTTTCGACGATTGCGATTCGTTCTTTCTTCCACCTAACCCTATCCCACTCTCTGCCATTTCATAGTTTCCTTTTTGTTGTCGCCAATTTCCCATTATTTTTTTCCCTTGTTAGTTTTAATTAACGACTCGATCCCTTAACGGATTGATACGGCATGACACGGATTTTAAATGGTTTTCCAGGGGAAAACCGAGCAAGCAATTAACGCAGTCCGTTGCCAGATTATCCGAAAGTAGTTTAGGTAATCGCTTCTGTCCTCGCCGTGTTTCGTAGGAATCGTTTGTCTGCAAGTTAACCGCGGAATTTTGCCCAAGTTCTAACTCGACGTTAGATCGCCAGAGATCTGTCTGGGTTTTCGTTTCTATAAGATTTAAAAATTACTCGCAACTACTCGCTGATCGTCTTAACTAGAGCGTTGTCCGTAACGTTATATCGTTTCATCGAGTGCATTGGTTGTTACGAGGAGAGTATCGATTAATTGATAGTCGCTAATAGAAAAGAGAGATAGTTGATTCGTCGTCGTCGATGGTGTGTAATTAAATAAACATTCGAATCAATTCCCGTGCATTTACGAAACGGCCACAAAATTTGCAACGTTCGCCCACTATATGTAGTGTCATCCTGTATTTCAAGCGACTCGGTATTTACTGGGCAAGCAGAATTTTCGCGGTTACCATATCAATGGATGGGTACAATACGCGGCCTCTCATTAACGTTTTATGATGATCCAGCCGCTTCGAAATGTCCCAGTCGTCGCACAGTAATAAATCCTCCCGTCACCATTAACATTAAAAGAAATAAGCGTGCGATACATCTTCCTGTTATACATCTACACAGGCTCGCATTATAACTACGATATTCAAATCGGGCTGATTGCGTGCCGGCATTTTGTATTCGTGCCGTGTACAAACTTAGTTACCGAGGGATCAGTTCCGGCGAAGATGGCGATTGGGGTGGAACGTAGTTTGGACGTGCTTTGAACGACGTCTAATTTCTTTCGGTCGTGATAACAAAGATCTTTTTTATCGCGGCCGGGGATTCGTCTTTTCGTCGAGCTAATGCGTTTCGAATAGTTTCTTCCTTAGCGATTCAACGATATTTAGATTATTATTCCAAGAATGGCTGTTATTCATCCCACGTCGAATCACAACGTGACGCGAATAAGCAACGTTGAGACACATGAACATATTTGCGAGACAATCATTTAATCCAATCGTTAATCCAGTCGTTAATCCAATCCAAATTTTTGGACTAAACGAGGTTATAATTATTATAATTATGTCTTGTACGCATAAACGACAATTGATCGTGGTTAGAAGCAAGCACTCTCCGCTCTTGTTTATGGTGAAATATCGATGATTTATCGGAAACATCCGACCTGTAAAAGTTGGATTGAAATAGAAATTGTTCTCCAAGAAACTTATAATACATTATAAGAACGATGATTTTGTTTCCTTGCCTAAGGCTTCGTATACGCAACAAAGTAAGCAAGAACAGATAACTAAATACTCGTTTGGAAATGTTAAATAAAAATCTGTTCTCTTTAATATAATTTTTCTGAAAAGCAGCGGTATCCGGTATTTTCTTTTGCTTAGGAAGTTGATACGACAAAGTTTCATATTTTCTCATGATATCTTGCAGTGTGTACAGACGAGAAAGGAAAACCCTTTTGTCTCCACGGGTTTCTTTTTACACCAGAAGGCTCGAGGTAGGATTAATTCCGAGATAAAATTTGTTCCCGGCTATTCTACTACGCTTCTTAATTAAATCTCGCAATTTCTTAAATTATAAGGCCAAAAGCTCCCGCTTTTACGAAAGATCAATTTCAAAATGCGGAAACGCGCGTGTCTCTAAATGCTGAATGTTCACTCCAAACGGGAGTGTTTTCGTTGCACTGGCTGATTACACCCCATGGGGCAAGAACATCTCCAATTGCAATTCGGTTCGGTGGCGTATCGTGCGTCGTTGCGAGCTGTGTGCTTCATAAAATTTTAACTTCCATTCCTCCCGTTCTTCCTCGATACTCGGCCGATAACAGAGACCCTCGACGCGTGTACTCAGGCGCAATGTACTTTTCTGACGGAACCGGAACTTAAAACAGTTGCCCCCATAACAATTTGCCGAGTTACTCGGAGAACGCTACGTATGACGTGAAATTTTTCTAACTTTCCACTAAGCACGTTTCCCTGCGTTCTCCAGCAGAAAAGGCGAACGACTGGCTGCGCTCGCAACTTTTTCTAATAAAGAATTTACCGCGCACGCTGCACAGCGACTTCAATTTTTCGGAATTCCACGCTGGACTCGGTGCCGGTCTACAATTTCATGGATTCGCTTAAAAATCGTGTTTTCGGACATTGGATGAGGAAAAATAGACTCCCGCTACAATATCACGACGTCTATCTACAGGGTAAGGTAGACTATTATTGGATCTTTTCCTGTAAGACGTCGTCGGGGGCCTTAACTAGGTTTGTGGTCCCACGATCGCTAATGTACGTCTAAATAGGGAAGCTTAACCTGTAGCCCTCTAGACGGTGTCTTACAGGCACGTTTCAAGAGACGTGACACAAGTCACTAATAGGATTATTTAATTAGGAATCAGATAGGATAGCTGCAACTACATACACTGTAGAGAAAGAGCACTTAATTTTCTTTCGGGAGCGATTAATAATCGAGGAGTGGAAATATAAACGAAATTGCGCTTTGTCCCATTTGACACGCGGTCGGATTTACTATAGGGTCTCGTATAAATTGTTAAGTCGGTTGCGTTCGTAGTCTGGGACAATTAAACGTCTAATTTTCGGTGGATGTCGGGCGCACAAGGTATTACGGTGATTCGAGCACAACTACCCCCAGCTACTGACATACACGCCGCAACCTTGGTGGATGACGAACACGCTGCTGGGAAGTGACAGTAGCTAATTAATTAATATCAAATGTAACTCCCTCCGCAACGGTATTCTATCCGCCATACCGCTTGTTACACTGCACGGCATTTGATACAGCCGGTGATTAAGCGCGCAGACGGAAAATCCTAACTGGTTCGCAGTTGGTGTACACGTAAACTCAATTCCAGAGAAATTGCAAAGTTATGGGGATACTTTGATGCTAGGTGTTTATTAGATGCCTTAATCGCTGTATTAACCCGTAATCAGCATCGCAGAGTCACGAATAGCCACGGTAGTTTGGCTTGTTTAATTATACCTTGTTTTCCTTAACTCTACAATTTTGTACACAGTTATTCGCAATTGAACATTTGATATACGCGATTGTTTATTTTGTCGACGATTCTTATCGCGCGAGGCATAGCATATAGATGGAACCGAAGTAGTCGAAAATTAAAAATAATCGGATCTTTTCCAGGACGACTCAAAGATACACATTGGGAGTTAACATCCTTGCGTGGAATTCGCGTTCGAAAATTGCCACGTCGCCTGTTTTGCATACTGTTATTCGGGATCCGTAGCCACTGGGAATTTAAAGTCTTTCGAGCGCACTCACATTGTAACTTAAATATTTGAAGAGTATTTGGTGGAAAAATATTTGACATCGGTGGATGTGTATCGCAGATTTTAGTCAGTGTCTGCGGTGGGCAAACAGCCGACATGTTGTAACAATTATTCAGGGTTAATTCGATAAATCGTTCCGATAAACGGAAAACGTGTTTCCTGTAAATTGCAAGACGATCGATGAAAGCCCATAATCTTGATTGTGTGTTAACCCTGCTTTTTTTGTATCGATAGCATATCAAACAACAATTGAACGATTATTCTCTTCCATAAAAGCTTTTTTCATGAAATATTTCAAAAATACAGAGGTCGAACGAAAAATAATGCTTTCAGTTTTGTAGTTCATCGCTTGTTGCTAGTACTGACGCGTTGCAAGCGTTGCTGACACAAGTAAAGCAATGAAACTACTGGATATTATAACGACTATTTCAATTTGAATATTTTAGATATTTTTACATATTCCCTACATTCCAATTTCTCCTATAATTTTCGTATCTTTAATCCTTCCCGCGAACTCACAGCAGGTTTAAAAGAATGCCAGCACTATTTGTATCCGCGTGCAGAATGTCGGCTCGCAACACGCGCGAATTTAAGAACCTACACTATAATTAGTCTAGGCGTGAGAACGAGAGGTTTCGGACTGCCGGTTAAACAGGCTATTAGCAGCAGCTGTTACGTGACATCGGCGCGTCTTGGACAGTATTTGATGTCGTGGCTTATATGCTCGTGTGCTCTTCTTCTCCTTCGTGCTCTCTCTTTTTCTCCTCTTTCTCTCTCTTCCCTTTCCTCTCTTTTCTAACTCCTTTGGTAGCCTCGTGCAAAATCCTCGGCATCTCCGGTTCTTCGCTTCTCCTCCGCATCGCATGCATCCTCCGGAGGCTGTAGCCGCAGTCTGATTAACTTGGTATGAAATTATCCAGCGACTTGGCCCCACTCCTTTCCGCCTTTACCCACCAAACAACAAACCATCCCCTTTCCATCCCCTTCTATCGCTCTCCGTCCTAGCTTCGTAACAGTTTCACACCCTATAGTCGAGCTATCCATTCACTCAGCTGTTTGGCAGGCTCGGGCATACCGTAGCGGTTGCTTGTCCGATGCAAGGCACTGCAGTTGCAGCTACAATTCCTGTGTGTATCGGTAAGGAGAGGCTAGAGAGAGAATGAAAGGAAGGGGAGAGAGCGAGAGGCGAAATAGAGAGGTAGCTAGTAACAGCTAACTGTATGTACGACCTGGTGGCTCCCGCGTGCGGTAATAGCGGTGGCTACGGTGTACCAGTCAAATGCATACCGTATTGATTTTAATATCTACGCCACGAAGGTACAGGCGATTATGAGACGCGAAGAGCTGGCGAAAACCACGCTGGATAACGATCTATGTAACTGTGTTTCGCCATATTGTCTGAAAGCGTAGTCCTTTATACACATTGTCGATACGGGGGGAAAAAGGACTGCAAAAAAATATACAGAGCTGTATGCGACTCTTTCCTTTTTGTACGACGATATTAGCCCCTTTTTAGGTATAGAGGCCAAGGAACATTTTAATGCTACTATATCGATCCTCGTAAGGAAGGAGAATAAATTTCAGCGACACGTGGTCGTTAAAATTTAAAGTGGAATCGCGATCGTAATCCAACGCAGCGGCGTAAGGGTTAACACCAAAATTAAGAAAGCTGTCAAATTGCTTCGTAGAAATTTTATAGGTCTACTAAGAGAGAAAGCGTTCAAAGCTTCCGAGAGAGAGAGAGAGAGAGAAACCTATTAAAATCTTCTCTTCTTTCATCCCGATCTTAAAACAATAGACATAGACGCGGAAATATCGAGAGTCCAAGCTCTTTGAACGCTAAAATTCGGATACCATCGTCGTGTCGTATAATCTCTCTTCCCTCATCTCGCGTCTCACATGAAACGCGGAATGCTCATGTTGCGATAGCCGTCGTTTAATCCATCGGAGGGTGGTCTGAAGTAGAGGGGAGATAGGTGTGAACCAGTGACAGCAGAACGTTACAAAGGGGTGCACGTACACCGAAGGACGCCGATACGTTACCGAACCGTGCAGGGGAGATGACGCTTTTACAACAGCCATAAACGCCTCGCGTCGGTGAGACATCGCGTCGGTGAGAGGGCACCTGTGGCTGATGCACGACGCGGCGTTGCCGCAAAGTCTGCCGCTTTGCGTACGCTCCACCGACGCGTTAAGGATCTATGGAAATTTCTTGGCTGCGGTGCAGGCGGCGGCGGCTACACCAACGTC